>NC_069500.1:1224963050-1225263050 GCF_027579735.1 Bombina bombina | reverse complement strand
TTGCCTCCTCCTGCTGACCAGGAGGCGATATCCCATAAGTAAGGATGAAATACGTGGACTCATCGTATCGTAAAAGAAACAAATTTATCAGGTAAGCATAAATTTCCTTTTTTCTGCATGCCAATTCTTTTCCAAGTTGGCAGGTATTCAACAAAACTGTCACGCACATAATTTGAGTCAGTAATGATCACAAATTCATCAATACCTTGTTCAAAAGCCATCTCAATAACAGCAGTTAGTTCTGCAACTTGACTGGATCTTGGTCCAATGCTGAAACCCACAGAGATATTTGGGAATCCATTTGCCCAAGTTATACCAATGCCAGTGACTAATCTGTGCTCATTATCAATAGTGGCAAGGTAAGAGCAACTACCAACATATACCCAGTTTAATGTTTTACAATGGTCCTCGTATATTTTATATGGGGAAAGCAATTGTTCCTCCAGGAAATCATCTTCTACTAAATCTTCCCCATGATCTTCAGCAGTACAGTCATGTAACTCAGCAAGCCCCTGTGCGACTAGATTTCTTATGTTTTGTTTATAGCGAATTTCTAAAGGCCAGCCTTGTAAGAAAAGAGTCCAAGCTGTTATGCGGCTATTGGACAGGTTCCTATTGCTTATTCTCTCACTTTGCAGATATAGCAAAGGCTGGTGGGCCGTTTCTACATTAATTTTCTTGCCCTCTATGTAGCTGCGGAAATTTTGTAGAGCCCATACAGTAGATAAGAGGGCATTTTCGCAATCATTAAATTTTATTTCTACTGGGGATAAAGTTGTGCTCGCATAAGCAATGACTTTGCTTAAATTATCATGCTTTTGGTATAAAACAGCACTCATGCTTACCCCCTTTAGGGTATGCTAAGCAAGGTGCTTGAGCGAGTTCTCTCTTCAGCTCTCTTATTGCTGTCTTTTGAGCCTCACTCCAGAGCCATTTTACATCCTTCTTTAGAAGAAGTAGCAGTGGTTTAGCTAATTCTGCCTAATTATCAATGAATTTAAGAGAATAATTTGTTATACCCAGGAATGATCTCAATTCCTTGAAGTTAGTTGGGTTCTTACAATTTTATTATAGCTTTTTCTTCTGAGGATTTGACCCTTCAGAAGTAACTTCATGTCCCAAGAAGTTTACAGGAGTGCGGCACCATTGGGCTTTTTGTAGGGATAATTTGACACCTGCCCTTTTAAGTTGGCTGAGGACGTGTTTAAGCTCTGTGATGTGTTTTTCAAAGTCGGTGCTTTTGATTAACACATCATCAACATAGGATAACGTCCCCCTTTCCAGTGCATCAGGCATAGCCTTATGCATGAATACAGCAAATTCATGTCCTGAATTTATGTATCCAAACGGGAGCCTTTGGAATGCATACTGGACCTTTTGGAATGAGAATGCAAGCTTATACTGGTCTTCCTAGTGTACCTTTATGGTCCAGTATCCCTGCGCACAATCAATGGCAGTGAATATCTTAGATCCCTGCATCTGCGCTAGGCACTGGTCAATGTATGGCACAGGCTAGCCAGATATGTACACTCCTTTGATCAGCTATCTTAAGTCAGCACACAAACGCCATTGTCCATTGGGCTTAAGAACACCTAGAATAGTATTATTATAAGAGCTATACACCTGTTGGATAATACCCCTTTCTTCCAAGTTCCTTATAATTTCTGCAAGAGAATCATACGAGGCTAAGCAAAGTCGGTATTATTTAACAAATACAGGTGGTGCATCGGGGTCTGTTTGGATTCTTGCAATGTGCAGGTCTGTAGTCCAACAGTCATAAGAATCCCTAGCAAAAATATCCTTGTACTCCATCAGAAGTTCTTGTAGCTGTCAGTGTTCATCATCACTTAGCTATTAGCTAAGGAGATTTGCTCTTAGACTATTTGCTGAAATCCTGGAAAGATTTCAGGCTGTCCTAACTCATAGGCTTCTTCCAACCTAGAGGTGAGATCCCTTGATTATAATTTACATTGACCCCATGATTCTGGGTATTGGGGTATTCTTGTTGTTTGATCGGCTGATCAAATACTATGGAGACTTCTTCAATTTTACAGATGCCTTCCTCTGAGCTGAAGGGATAAATAGACTGAATTGTAAACAATCCCTCTGGCATAGATGCAAAGGATTGTTTTATTAACTGTTCTTCGGTTAAGTATCCTTCAGGTATTAGCCCAATTATACTATTCTGGAATCCAAAAGTGTAGTAACTGGATTCTAGAGCATATCCTATGGTAGTTCTATTGGACAAGGTGATATCTTGTGGGGTCATGTTATGCACAATAACATGTATTGGAATAGTTTAAATATTTACCATAGGAGTAGGGTCATTGTTATACCCAGATTTTGCATTCTATGGGAGATGCATATTAGTGTTTCAGAAGTTTTACATTTCTGACCCCTTTTTACCTGTAAGGATAAGAGGAATTTATCAGCCCCAGCAGGGATTATGATATCACTAGATACCTGCATATTCACAGCATATGGCATCTGCTGGTTTGATTTCAGGGCCATGCTTTCGTCCTGAAAATGTTCAGGGTCCCCCTTTAACCTGCTCCAGAGGCAAAGGTTAATCAAATCTATTTGTGTGGCATATCTATGTATGCAATCAATTATAGTACTTAGTCGAAGGTCAATACCAATTATTAAACGATCAGTTGGTAGATCCACTATAATGACAGGGTGCCTTATTACCCTGTTCTCCAGCTTTAACTTTAACTATGCAGTACCCCAAACCTTGAGAGATTCACCCCCAACACCTATTAGTGAACCATCAAATCCCTTTATTTTAGGTTTGTGGGATGTTAGCACATTTAGCTGTGTGTAGTACCTGCGGGATAAAATAGTTGCCTGAGATCCAGTATCAATTAATCCCATGATAGAGTTGGAATCCTGGAGCGCAGCTAATACATATCTCCCTGCAGCTTCTACCATTTCACACATACAATTAGCATGATTACACATCAAATTTATAGATATCTCAGCAAGGCCTCCAATTATGTTCTATATATACTAGGTTACAATATTATTTGATATTATCTCAGCAGTAACCTCCAATTATGTTGATACTTCTCAGGAGTGTTCTCCAACGTGTTATGTATTGTAATTATGAATATTAATAATTAATAGCAGTATAAAACTATTGTCAGCAATATCTACAATTAATATAGCAGAACTTTGTCAATAAACTTCAGTGAGATATTAAATCTCTGTAGTGAACTCCAAAATATCACTACTGAGATATCTATAAATTTGACAATATTATTATTAAAAATTAATATTTAATCCTTTGTTCTGATCAGTTATCTTTGAAGACACCTTGAATTATATTTATGTAAAAACTAGATTGTGAATCAACGCTTATTCCATTACAATTTTCTACATAAAACAGCCCATAAAATATATCTCCAAAAATTAACCTTACTTACAATGAATCGCTTATTAAAGTCACACCTGAATTATACCAGACCAATTTGTAAATAGCCATCAACCTTGGCTTAATACCACAATATTGGTTACAAACTTACTATGCTTAATTTACAACAAGAAGTTTATATATAATTTCTAAGAGATTTCACAATAACAAGACTGACTTAGAGATGTGAAATACAAAAACCTTTCTTAGCAGTAGGATTTACTTAGCAACTATAATTATTTTTATATTACACACAATTATGGAACATAAACTTAAAATAAAAATACCCCTTTAAATCACCAGAAATTTAAATACAATAATAAATTCAAATTTTTTTACAGTAACTCCAATGTCTTAATAAATATTAATGTCTGACTATTTTCTCAATAGTAATTGTCTTAGCACTAGTATGCTTAATATATGAAATATACTGGTCTTTTTAATACTAGCGACGAGACTATAAAATACCCCTTCAAATATCAGCTACAATTTAGCTATAGCTTTATAATACCTTGATTTGAATTTTAAATATACTTAACAATCACTTATACATTACCAGAACCATGTGAGAGGTCAGCTTTTTCCAATAAATTATTTTTCACCGTCAAATATGAGGTTATACACATCTGAAAGTGAATATCAGGTCCCACTTTGCTTTATAGTGACTAGAATCCTTGGCACTCAGTGTAAACAGCATCAGCAACCCTGTTCACTTGTTGTGTAAAGATTAAAACCCACCTCCATTCTATAAGAACGCCCTTATTGAAGCTTGTCTCTCATAGGCCCTCGGGGAATGCATGTCGTTTGGCTGTTATACCAGTTTTAGTCCACTAGGGGGCAGCAGACATAGAAAAGCTGTTTTTTTATCAATACTGCTACCGAAAATACAGATATTCTTATATATTTTTAAATGTATATTTAATATACTCACTTATTTCCTGATATTATTAAATTCATCTGGTCCACATATATGGGACTATCTAACACTACTGAAGATGTGTGTATCAATATTAAACACAAGTATATTCCACTTATAATATACCTATAAATATATACACACTTCCTTTACATTTAGATATAGACCTCTGCATAATATTACATTTATATAATATACATATAATACATACTTCCTACCGACAACGTCTCAAGAGATGTATTTCAAAGGCATATTTTTTTTTTTATATATATATATTTTTTATTGTAGGTAAAATTGCAATAACAATATAACTAATTAAACTTCCATATACAGCTTGTAGGGATAGAATAATGCAGGTTCATAACAGATAGCATGACATTTGGTGCATTTCCATAATTATTTTATAGAAGCCATGTATTACATTCATTTTCTATTTAGAAGTTCCTAAGAAGGTTATATTGCAACATTATGGGAAACAAGAGAATAACAATGGCACTAAAAATGGCAATCCCCACTTGTTAATTGGTAATATGGTGGCACATTAACTATCTAGTTTGTGTTAGTGCTCTGTTATACCATTTCTTTCATATGTGGGTTGGTGCTCTGCATTAAGTTAAATTTAGACTAGAAGTTCAGGATAAAGATTATCCACTGAAAGAATGCATGTAGCACTCTTATGCCCAGACTCAGAGATATGCGGTGTTCCGTGTGTTAAACATAACTTTTATTTCAGTTTTTAAATTAAAATTACAACAAAACATCCATACATTCTAAAATTTCTAAGCTCTGTGGGTCTGTTAATCAAAAGGTTTTAGTTTCAGGAGGTGGTTTTGGTCCAATAATAATGGCCTTATTCACAATAAATGTTTCCACCTCTTCTACTATAAATATTGAAATTTGCGCTGGTATTAATGAAGATTATAATGTGTGTGTGTATAACTGGTAGATCACCTCCACTAGTTATCTTCTTCGTTAGTATATATTCACATCCAGTCTGCCACTCCTGATCCTAATAGTATATGCCCTTGTGGCAAGGTACATCTATTACTTGGTAAAATTATATCTTTATCAAGAGTGATAGGTTCAATTTAGTATCATCTATATGTGTATGCTTTAAGATATACCAATGGAGGACAAGGGGGATGGGTAGTTGGGCTTGTGTTTCACAATGTGTATTGAATATACAGTAAACCACTCCCATTCATTCTATAGAATTGCTTGGATCTGTGATGATTATTGCATATATTATGTTGTTCTTTAACTCGTGTGATTTTCCATAGTATTTTACATGGATTAATGTCTCAATATAAAAATGATCATTTGTACTGAGTATCAGTACTATTGGCAATTGTATTTGTAAACTAGCAGCTTGTTATATATTGCTCTTGCTGCCAGTTATGGTACTGAACGAGTTAACAGACTTTATATGATGTTTCTTACTCAATATTTGTGTTTACCGCAAGTGTGCTTACAAACTAGCAGCTTATTACATATTCCTCTCGCTGTTAGTTATGGTACTGAGCGGGTTAACAAGTTCTCAATGTTACTTAGTGTTGAGTCTTAGTGTTATTGTCAATTGTGCTTACAAGCTAGTCATTGGTTAAATATTTCTTACTCCTAGTTGTAATACTAGGTGAATTATCAAGTTTTCAATGGTACTTTATACTAAGTATTAGTACTATGGACAAATATGCTTATAAACTGGCAGCTTGTTATGCATTTATCGCTGTTGGTTGTAATGCTCAGCGAGTAAACGAGCTTTCAGGAAGACTGTTTGTTGTTATTACTCTTTAGCTAATGAATAACAGATCTTTGTATAAGATAGATTCTGATTCCCGCAAATTTGCAAATTTTTTTTAGATATTTAGCCGCTATGTCTACAATAGGAATATCCTGTATAGCGGGTAGTCTGAATCTGAACGCCCCTATGTGAGCCACTGCTTAGTCTAATTCTAATGAAGTAGAATATATAATTTGTAATTTGAATGGCTATAATATAAGTTGATAACAGATTATATAGATATCACTATTACTCAAATATTATTTGTTCTATAATAGCTTCAGCTGACTGTCGGGGCTGTTATCCGGCAAGTAATGCTCTACATATTCCACACACGGCTTGACATCACTGTGTTTAGGTCTGTCACTATATTTACGTCATAAAGTAATATTCCCTTTGCTCGTAATGTATAGACTCAATCTCCAATAAACCTGAGTAGCGGTATCAATATAATATTTCACTCGTTACTTTAATAGTATCATAGATCAAATAATATATGTTATATTGTAGCGCTCTGTTAAGTTTATAGCACCTCACAGATGTTTGTACTCATACTTAGATTACTTAGACTTATACTTAGATGCAATACAGAGGGAGTAGTATATGCTTTACGCTGCAGATGTAATCTCCTGTATATTGAAATGACGACCCGTAAACTCAGAATGAGGTTAATGGAGCATCGACAAAACATCACAAACGCGGCTAAAGATCGGGAAAAAGGGAACGCGATTACCAGCGTAGCATCTCACTTTCTAAGATACCACCACTCTAATAAAGAGGAACAAGAATGTTGGGGAATTAAGGTATCCCTCGGTATGAGAGGAGGGGACTTGGAATCTGCCCTCCTAAGAGCAGAAAGTAAATGGATATATCTGCTCAATACGGTTCACCCAATTGGAATGAACGAACAGAACAATTACTATGTCTTTCTCTGAAAGGGCACTGAAAATGTAATGAAGGAGCCCTAAAAGTATATTGGATCAATGAGATATAAAGAATCAATAGGATGGCTCCCACAAAGAGGGGAAGCATCCAAAGTACATCAAATATAAATACGAAGACACTAAGGGGCATATTTATCAAGGTCTGGCGGACCTGATCCGACACTGCGGATCAGGTCCGCCAGACCTCGCTGAATACGGCGAGCAATACGCTCGCCGTATTCAGCATTGCACCAGCAGCTCACAAGAGCTGCTGGTGCAACGCCGCCCCTTGCAGACTCGCGGCCAATGGGCCGCCAGCAGGGGGTGTCAATCAACCCGATTGGGTTGATTTCCGGCGATGTCTGTCCGCCTGCTCAGAGCAGGCGGACAGGTTATGGAGCAGCGGTCTTTGAAACACGGGGCATCAAGCTCCATTTGGAGATTGATACATATGCCCCTAAGGATCATAGAGTAGGCCAATATTAAAATCAATGTCTTTTAAGACTCATAGACACGATTATCACATTAAATTATGGTTAGGATAAACTGCACAAATATTACTGGGTATACGCCCCCTTACTAATTATGGTTTAACACCATAATCACCAAGTTTAAAGATTCAGATTCACTTTATATTAGGCAAAACAACACAGATGTATAGCACTTCATTCACTATTGTTGTGGGTTTTTATTACGTATTGTTATTGTACAGAGTGTCACGTTTTATTTAGACAGCAAACACAAAGATCACTGATGATGAAATTCAGATTATAAACATAGAAATCTGAATTCATCTAGAAAATAACACATGTTTTCACAAAATATACGTGGAATGTGACAGGGAAGACAGCACAAGATATGTCCCAATTGATGATTTTTATTTAAATTGAGAATTTTTACACACAACATCACAGACCACACATACGGCTAGATTTAGAGTTTGGCGTTAGCCATCAAAAGCAGTGTTAAGGGGTCCTAACGCTGCTTTTTACCGCCCGCTGGTATTTAGAGTCAGGCAGGAAAGGGTCTACCGCTCACTTTCTTTCTGCGACTCCAGGCTACCGCAGATCCCCTTACGTCAATTGCGTATCCTATCTTTTCAATGGGATAAAGGCGTGATAGGTCTGGACAGATACTGAAAGGGAACTCAAGCCAACTCTAAAGTGAACTGAGATCTCTCTAACACAGTTCGAATATTACATAAGTGAGGAAGGGGGGAACTAGAGTGGCGCACATGGCTGAGTTCATATATGAATAAAATATCAAAATATCAGAAAAACTAAATATCTAAAATGGTATATAAGGATGGAGACCAATATAATACAAGTAATATATTTCATTTCATCTTTATATATTACTTGTATTATATTGGTCTCCATCCTTATATACCATTTTAGATATTTAGTTTTTCTGATATTTTGATATTTTATTCATATATGAACTCAGCCCTGTGCGCCACTCTAGTTCCCCCCTTCCTCACCTATCTTTTCAATGGGATTTGCCTAACGCTGGTATTTGGAGTGTTGGAAGAAGTGAGCGGTAGAGCCTCTACCGACAAGACTCCTACCGCCAAAAAAAAGTCAGTAGTTAAGAGCTTTATGGGCTAACGCAGGAACATAAAGCTCTTAACTACTGTGCTATAAAGTACACTAACACCCATAAACTACCTATGTACCCCTAAACCAAGCCCCCCCCCACATCGCAAACTCTATAATAAATATTTTTAACCCCTAATCTGCCGACCGGACCCCGCCGCCACCTACATTATAGCTATGAACCCCTAATCTGCTGCCCCTAACATCGCCGACACCTACATTATATTTATTAACCCCTAATCTGCCTCCCCCACCGTCACCGCTACCTAACTACAATTATTAACCCCTAATCTGCCGACCGGACCTCGCCGTCACTATAATAAATGTATTAACCCCTAAACCGCCGCACTCCCGCCTCGCAAACACTATAATAAATTGTATTAACCCCTAATCTGCCCTCCCTAACATCGCCGCCACCTACCTACAATTATTAACCCCTAATCTCCCACCCGCAACGTCGCCGCTACTATAATGTATTAACCCCTAAACCTAAGTCTAACCCTAACACCCCCCTAACTTAAATATAATTTAAATAAAACGAAATAATATTCCTATCATTAAAGGGCCATAATACCCAAATGTTTAAACACTTGAAAGTGATGCAGCATAGCTGTAAAAAGCTGTCTAGAAAATATCACCTGAACATCTCTATGTAAAAAAGGAAGATATTTTACCTCAAAAGTTCCTCAGTAGCCACCTCCCATTGTAAAGGATTTCTAAGCAGCATTTTAGTGTGTTTGTCCTGGGACATCTGAAGGGACTAGCATCGTGCACTCTCATATTATTTCACCAATCAGGTAAAGGAAGCTTACTATGAAATCTCATGAGAGTTATGTCAAATCTCATGAGATCACAGTAAGAGTTCATGACCTCAGCACTGCTGATGCTGATTGGCTGCTGTTCATTTCATCATTTTTTTAATTTTTTTTACCTGCAGCTGGGAGCAGCTGAGTATAACTTTTTACACAGAACAAACTCTGCTGAGCTGAGGAGATTGTGAGGTAAAATATCTTCCTTTTTTACATAGAGATGCTCAGGTGATATTTTCCTGTCAGCTTTTTACAGTTATACTGCATCAGTTTCAAGTGATTTAGCATATGAGTATTATGTCCCTTTAAATAAATTAATCCTATTTAAAACTAAATACCTATAAAATAAACCCTAATATAGCTACAATATAACTAATAGTTACATTGTAGCTATTTTAGGATTTATATTTATTTTACAGGCAATTTTGTATTTATTTTAACTAGGTACAATAGCTATTAAATAGTTAATAACTATTTAATAGCTACCTAGTTAAAATAATTACAAAATTACCTGTGAAATAAATCCTAACCTAAGTTGCAATTAAACCTAACACTACACTATGATTAAATTAATTAAATAAATTAACTACAATTACCTACAATTAAATTTAATTAAATAAACTAATCTATAATACAAAAAAACAAACACTAAATTACAGAAAATAAAAAAATATTACAAGAAGTTTAAACTAATTACACCTAATCTAAGCCCCCTAATAAAATAAAAGCCCCCCAAAATAATAAAATGCCCTACCCTATTCTAAATTACAAAAGTAAACAGCTCTTTTACCAGCCCTTAAAAGGGCTTTTGGCAGGGCATTGCCCCAAAGTAATCGGCTCTTTTACCAGTAAAAAAAAATACACCCCCCCCAACATTAAAACCCATCACCCACATACCCCTAATTTAACCCACCCAAACCCCCCTTAAAAAAAAACCCTGAAGATCTCCCTACCTTGAGTCGTCTTCACCCAACTGGGCCGAAATCTTCATCCAAGGTGCGCAGAAGAGGTCCTTCATCCGGTAGAAGTCTTCATCCAGGAGGCGTCTTTAATCTTCATCCATGCGGAGCGGAGCCATCTTCCAAGGAGCCGACGCGGAGCCATCCTCTTGATCGGAACAGCCAATAGAATACGAGCTCAATCTGATTGGCTGATTGGATCAGCCAATCGGATTGAACTTGATTCTGATTGGCTGATTCCATCAGCCAATCAGAAAATTCCTACCTTAATTCCGATTGGCTGATAGAATCCTATCAGCCAATCGGAATTCGAGGGACGCCATCTTGGATGACGTCCCTTAAAGGAACCGTCATTCGTCGGGAGACAACGGAAGAAGAGGATGGATCCGCGTCGCCTGCTTCAAGATGGACCCGCTCCGCACCGGATGGAAGAAGATTGAAGATGCCGCTTGGAGAAGATGTTTGCCGGTCCGGATGTCCTCTTCTTGCCGGATAGGAGGAAGACTTTGGAGCCTCTTCTGGACCTCTTCAGCACCGGATGATGGATCGCCAACCCCCGCTTGGGTTGGATGAAGATGTTGGAGCCAGGACGGATCGGTGAACCTGGTATGGTGAAGACAAGGTAGGAAGATCTTCAGGGGCTTAGTGTTAGGTTTATTTAAGGGGGGTTTGGGTTAGATTAGGGGTATGTGGGTGGTGGGTTGTAATGTTGGGGGGGGGTATTGTATTTATTTTTTTACAGGCAAAAGAGCTGAAATCCTTGGGGCATGCCCCGCAAAGGGCCCTGTTCAGGGCTGGTAAGGTAAAAGAGCTTGTAACTTTTTTAATTTAGAATAGGGTAGGGAATTTTTTATTTTGGGGGGCTTTGTTATTTTATTAGGGGGCTTAGAGTAGGTGTAATTAGTTTAAAATTGTTGTAATATTTTTCTTATGTTTGTAAATATTTTATTATTTTTTGTAACTTAGTTCTTTTTTATTTTTTGTACTTTAGCTAGTTTATTTAATTGTAGTTATTTGTAGGAATTGTGTTTAATTAATTTATTGATAGTGTAGTGTTAGGTTAATTGTAGGTAGTTTATTTAATTAATTTATTGATAGGGTAGTGTTAGGTTTAATTATATCTTAGGTTAGGATTTATTTTACAGGTAAATTTGTTATTATTTTAACTAGGTAACTATTAAATAGTTCTTAACTATTTAATAGCTATTGTACCTGGTTAAAATAATTACAAAGTTACCTGTAAAATAAATATAAATCCTAAAATAGCTATAATATAATTATAATTTATATTGTAGCTATATTAGGATTTATTTTACAGGTAAGTATTTAGCTTTAAATAGGAATCATTTATTTAATAAGAGTTAATTAATTTCGTTAGATGTAAATTATATTTAAGTTAGGGGGGTGTTAGTGTTAGGGTTAGACTTAGCTTTAGGGGTTAATCAATTTATTAGAATAGCGGTGAGCTCCGGTCGTCAGATTAGGGGTTAATAATTGAAGGTAGGTGTCGGCGATGTTAGGGAGGGCAGATTAGGGGTTAATACTATTTATGATAGGGTTAGTGAGGCGGATTAGGGGTTAATAACTTTATTATAGTAGCGCTCAGGTCCGCTCGGCAGATTAGGGGTTAATAAGTGTAGGCAGGTGTCGGCGACGTTGAGGGGGGCAGATTAGGGGTTAATAAATATAATATAGGGGTCGGCGGTGTTAGGGGTAGCAGATTAGGGGTACATAGGGATAACGTAGGTGGCGGCGCTTTGCGGTCGGAAGATTAGGGGTTAATTATTTTAAGTAGCTGGCGGCGACGTTGTGGGGGGCAGGTTAGGGGTTAATAAATGTAATACAGGGGTCGGCGGTGTTAGGGGCAGCAGATTAGGGGTACATAAGTATAACGTAGGTGGCGGTCGGCAGATTAGGGGTTAAAAATTTTAATCGAGTGGCGGCGATGTGGGGGGAGCTCGGTTTAGGGGTACATAGGTAGTTTATGGGTGTTAGTGTACTTTAGGGTACAGTAGTTAAGAGCTTTATGAACCGGCGTTAGCCAGAAAGCTCTTAACTCCTGCTATTTTCAGGCGGCTGGAGTTTTGTCGTTAGAGCTCTAACGCTCACTTCAGAAACGACTCTAAATACCAGCGTTAGAAAGATCCCATTGAAAAGATAGGATACGCAAATGGCGTAGGGGGATCTGCGGTATGGAAAAGTCGCGGCTGAAAAGTGAGCGTTAGACCCTTTAATCACTGACTCCAAATACCAGCGGGCGGCCAAAACCAGTGTTAGGAGCCTCTAACGCTGGTTTTGACGGCTACCGCCGAACTCCAAATCTAGGCCTAAATGTGCCATCATAAGCATCAGCGATTCTATAGTAATAATGAAAAGACATATTATTATAAGGATTGAACATAAAATTAAGTCCGTGATCAAGATACAATTAATGTGAAAAGTAAATGCATAAATAAGAA
This sequence comes from Bombina bombina, assembly GCF_027579735.1. Taxonomy (NCBI): domain Eukaryota; kingdom Metazoa; phylum Chordata; class Amphibia; order Anura; family Bombinatoridae; genus Bombina; species Bombina bombina. The sequence goes on along the minus strand of NC_069500.1, from coordinate 1,225,250,197 downwards.
AATAATGAATGAGACTACTATTTGCAAAGCTAATACCTATAGGTCTATGAGAAACGAGTATATACCTACTTAAATGAAACGTCACAGTGAGTGACGAGATGGATTCCAATGAAAATGGAGAGAGGGCGGGACTTCCGGTACATCGAAGCTGTAAATAGGAAGAATTCCGGCGGCTCGCTGCCTTTGATAAAGCCCTCACGGGCAAAACGCGTCAGCAGTTAGGACGCTTTTTAGAAAAACTCTGTTTGGTCAATACAAGCTTATAATTAATTATTTACTAAGTATAGATGCAGTTACGTGAATGCTAACTGATAACGAGAATCTAAGGGGGAGTAATCTAAGTATGAGTGCAAACATCTGTGAGGTGCTATAAACTTAACAGAGCGCTACAATATAACATATATTATTTGATCTATGATACTATTAAAGTAACAAGTGAAATATGATAGTGATACCTCTACTCAGGTTTATTGGAGATTGAGTCTATACATTACGAGCAAAGGGAATATTACTTTATGACGTAAATATATTGACAGACCTAAACACAGTGATGTCAAACCGTGTGTGGAATATGTAGAGCATTACTTGCCAGATAACAGCCCCGACAGTCAGCTGCAGCTATTATAGAACAAATAATATTTGAGTAATAGTGATATCTATATAATCTGTTATCAACTTATATTATAGCCATTAAAATTACAAATTATATCTTCTACTTCATTTGAATTAGACTAAGCAGTGGCTCACATTGGGGCGTTCAGATTCAGACTACCCGCTATACAGGATTTTCCTATTGTAGACATAGCGGCTAAATATCTAAAAAAAAATTGCAAATTTGCGGGAATCTTATACAAAGATCTGTTATTCATTAGCTAAAGAGTAATAACAACAAACAGTCTTCCTGAAAGCTTGTTTACTCGCTGAGCATTACAACCAACAGCGATAAATGCATAACAAGCTGCCAGTTTATAAGCATATTTGTCAATAGTACTAATACTTAGTATAAAGTACCATTGAAAACTTTATAATTCACCTAGTATTACAACTAGGAGTAAGAAATATTTAACCAATGACTAGCTTGTAAGCACAGTTGACAATAGCACTAAGACTCAACACTAAATAACATTGAGAACTTGTTAACCCGCTCAGTACCATAACTAACAGCGAGAGGAATATGTAATAAGCTGCTAGTTTGTAAGCACACTTGCGGTAAACACAAATATTGAGTATAAAACATCATATAAAGTCTGTTAATTCGTTTAGTACCATAACTGGCAGCAAGAGCAATATATAACAAGCTGCTAGTGTACAAATACAATTGCCAATAGTACTGATATTCAGTACAAATTATCATTTTTATATTGGGACATTAATCCATGTAAAATACTATGGAAAATCACACGAGTTAAAGCACAACATAATATATGCAATAATCCTCACAGATCCAAGCAATTCTATAGAATGAATGGGAGTGGTTTACTGTATATTCAATACACATTGTGAAACACAAGCCCAACTACCCATCCCCCTTGTCCTCCATTGGTATATCTTAAAGCATACACATATAGATGATACTAAATTGAACCTATCACTCCTGATAAAGATATAATTTTACTAAGTAATAGATGTACCTTACCACAAGGGCATATACTATTAGGATCAGGAGTGGCAGACTGGATGTGAATATATACTAACGAAGAAGATAACTAGTGGAGGTGATCTACCAGTTATACACATACACATTATAAGCTTCATTAATACCAAGGCAAATCTCAATATTGATAGTAGAAGAGGTGGAAACATTTATTGTGAATAAGGCCATTATTATTGGAGCAAAACCACCTCCTGAAACTAAAACCTTTTGATTAACAGACCCACAGAGTTTAGAAATTTTAGAATGTATGGATGTTTTGTTGTAATTTTATTTTAAAAACTGAAATAAAAGTTATGTTTTAACACACGGAACACCGCATATCTCTGAGTCTGGGCATAAGAGTGCTGCATGCATTCTTTCAGTGGATAATCTTTATCCTCAACTTCTAGTCTATATTGCAACATATCTGCACCTTCCCAAAAAAAAATTAAAAAAAATTGATATACAGAGGTATGCGGCGAATGTCGCCATACCTATATATACTTGCAGATCAGGATCGCTTAAATATATGCGATGTATGAGAATGTACAGGCGGGCATTGTAGTGGTAAGTTGGAATCAGTGTGTACTTGCTAGGAGGGGGGAGGGGTTGGGGGATAGAGAGGGAGGGAGGGGACAGTGGTAAAGGGCGAGGGTCTCTCGTCCCTTAAGTTAGAGTACCTCGGGTCATTCACAGAGAGGTGTACCTTCTAGGGCTGTCAAGGGACCATTACCAGAGTCGTTCTGGTTAGCCACTCGACATGGAGTGGGCTTTATGGCCTTCATTGTAACAGATAGGTCTACCAGGGCTCCTAAATGAGAATGAATTCAGCTGACTGGTTTCGCATTCTAAAGACATAGTCTTCCATGGACTTAACATATTGTACATAATCTACTACTCCCTGCCACTTTGGAGGGTGTACCTTCTTCCAGTTCCTGGCTATCAACATTTTAAGTGAAGCCAGCAGGTAGACAAAAAGGTATCGCCTATGGGTGGGCAATTTTTTTACTCCTATATGAAGTAGGGTCAGGCTTGGATTGGTGACTTCCGGTAAGTCCAATGCAGTACAAACAGTATTTAAAGGGACAGTCTACACCAGAATTTTTATTGTTTTAAAAGATAGATAATCCCTTTATTACCCATTTTCCAGTTTTGCATAACCAACACAGTTATAATAATATACTTTTAACCTCTGTGATTATCTTGTATCTAAGCCTCTGCAAACTGCCCCTTTTTTCAGTTCTTTTGACAGACTTGCAGTTTAGCCAATCAGTGCCTGCTCCCAGATAACTTCACGTGCACGAGCACAGTGTTATCTATATGAAATACGTGAACTAACACCCTCTAGTGGTGAAAAACTGTTAAAATGCAATCTGAAAGGAGGTGGGCTTCAAGGTCTAAGAAATTAGCATATGAACCTCCTAGGTTAAGCTTTCAACTAAGAATACCAAGAGAACAAAGCAAAATTGGTGATAAAAGTAAATTGGAAAATTGTTTAAAATTACATGCTCTATCTGAATCATGAAAGTTTATTTTGGCCTAGACTGTCCCTTTAATTTAGACCAAAATAGTTGAAGCCTGGGGCACGACCACCGTATGTGCAGTGGAGTACCCACCTTCCCACAAGCTCTCCAGCAAATGGGCGAGTGGTCAGGGTATAGAGTCTGTAATTTAGTTGGGACAAGATGCCACCTAGTGATGATTTTGAAATAGAGTTCGTACATTGTCACACAGTGTAGTGCAGAATTAGTAATTGTAATGGTCTTAGTCTATTCTAGTGTTGTGTAGGTCAGTCGTAGTTCAGTCTCCCAAGAAGTCATGTGTCTTGTCTTTAGGAGAGTAGGGGTTCCCATTAGGCATCTATAGTGAGTGGTAAGAGGTTTATAGAGCTGGAGGCCCACTTTCCATCTAATCTCCCAAATGGTGGGACTCCTGATCTTGTCAGGAGGGAGATCAAACCTTGTCACCATTTCTTGGGGTGAGAGAAGATTGTCATTGAGATAGAAATCCCCTAGAGAGGAGATCTCCAGCTGCCAAGCCTCACATGAGAGACTCCCTGGAGGAGAGCAGTAATGGGTTGGATAGGTGAAGGGTGGGGGGCAATCAACAGGTTATGTCACAGCTTAAACCATGTTGACTGGCAACCCCTGACCAAGTGATTGGATATAGTGATCAGTGAAGTCAAGTGTGGTGGGAAGCATAGTAAATCTGAGAGATCAATGTATGCCGGCAAGGATGCCTGCTCCGATTCTCTCCACCTCATGGGTGGGAGGTCTCGCCCCCAGACTGAGGCATGGGAGATCATTGCTGCCTGATTATATAATTGGGCGCTTGGTAGGCCCAAGCCTCCCCGTTCTACGGGAGCCTGTAGGGTGGCCACCGCCACCCTAGGCTTCTTGTTATTCCAATCATATGCATTGAATAGGGCTTGGAAATTCCTCAATGTCTTCGTCTGGACCGGAATCGGGATGCATCTCATAATATATGTCAGTTTGGGGAGAATCATCATCTTAATGGCTGCAATCCTGCCCATCCAAGATATCTCATCGTATTTTTTTGACTTCAGTAGTTTATCGATCAAACTCAAGAGAGCAGTGTAATTATCCTGGAGAACTATGTCCCTGTCATGGGACAGGAACACCCCCAAATGTCGTATCCCTCTCAGTGACCATTTAAAGGTATACTGTCTCCTGAGAGCTCTCTGTTCTGCTTGGTCAAGCTGTAGCATGTAGGCCTCCGTTTTGGCCACGTTGATTTTATAGTTCGAGATCTCACTAAAGGAGTCTATTAAGGACATCAAGGGTGGGAGTGATGAAACCGGGTCTGTAATAAATATGGTGAGGTCATGGGCGAAGAGTGCGAGTTTCTGAAGTGAGTTGTGTATTTGGAGGCCCTGAATCAAGGTGTTTTTTCTGATCGCTTCTGCAAGTGGTTCCATGATGAGTGCAAAGAGGAGCGGGGACAGGGGGCACCCCCGTCTGGTTCCATTGCAGATATGGATTCTAGAGGAACAGAAGGCAAGTCCCTTGACCACGGCTGTTGGGGAGGTGTAGAGTGCTGCAATCACTTTACAAAAAGAGTGGGGGATCCCAAATACTCCAACAACCTCGAACATGTACTCCCATCCCACCCTGTCGAACACTTTTTCTGCATCCAGTGACAGGGGGAGAAGGGGTAGTCCCATGTCGGCCGCCTCCATAAAGATGTTCAATAATCTACGGGTGTTATCAGTGCCCTGTCACCCCTGAATAAACCCCACCTTATCTAGGTGGACCAATGAGTGTAGATGTCGCCCCGGTCTAGTCGCCATGACTTTAGCATAAATCTTCACATCAACGTTGATGAGAGAAATGGGTCGATAGCTCTCACATAATCTCGGATCCTTCCCTCTCTTTGGGAATAGTCAAAATGTTGGCCTCTAAGAATTCTTGAAGGAAGGTACCTCCCTTCGCAGCCCCTTCATAGAGTCGGAGGAGCAGAGGTAAAAGTGTCTGGACAAAGGTTCTGTAAAACAATACTGTAAAGCCATCTGGGCCCGGTGCCTTTTGGGGTTTCAGGGTTAAGAAACCCTGCTTTTATATCGTCAAGGGTGAAAGGGCTATCAAGGTCATCTATAGAGTCCTTATTCAGGGTCGAGAGGTGTAGTTTTGTTAACTGCCGAATCTTCTCTCTACGCGAACCTGGCCCATGGACATTGTTGTCAAGGTTATACAGTGAAGCGTAATAACCAGCAAACGCCTTTCCTATATCCCTGGGGGAGCGTACTATCCCTTCTGCGGTCTTAATTGCGGAGATTCTGCTCTGAGCAGCGCGGTTTCTAAGCTTGCAAGCAAACAACCTATCTGCCTTATTCCCTTTACAATAGTATAGTTGTTTGAGTCTAAATAGGTTAGACTGGACCCGTAGTTGCTGTCTCTTATTAATCTCATCTCTGAAAGATCCCACCTGTGTGGCAAGTGTAGGAGTAGGGGCTCCTTTATTCGCGTGCTCTAGTTGTCTAAGATTCGTGTAGAGTTTTGCAAGCAAAATCTTATTATTTGCCTTTAATTGCTCCCCTATTTCAGGAAGTGACCTCTTAAATAAGCTTTAAGGGTAGCCCACAGTATTTCAAGGCTCGTATCTCCCATTTCATTAAGTCTCAGGAAGTCTAGAATTGCCTCCATTAGTTAATGGATCTCCCCCTCAGTGAGAAACTGGTCAGGAGGTTGTAAAAGTGAGAAGTTAGCACTGACAAGGTCATGGTCAGACCAGGAGCAGATTTTAATATGCGGAGTGGGAAATTTGTCAAGGGTCCAGGAGTCACATAATAGATAGTCTATCTGTGAATAGGAGTTATGTGGCTTAGAGTGGTGGGTATAATCTCTTTCAGTCGGGGCAAGGCAACGCCATATGTCATATAGTCCGTGCTGGTACATACGCTTACGAAATGCGTTGGATTGGGTAGTCACATTGCGGTCGATCAGATGCGCGTCAAAGGCATATTTATATTATGGCACTTAAAAGGATTTTAACACTTTCAGCATGAATTTGATTAATATTTTAGTTCATATCCTAATATAATGTTTTCACCTTTTCCAGTTATCATCTTAATACCACATACCTTGTGAGTAGCAGTCTGATGTAATTTCATATAGCTATATTTACATTTGATTATTATTCGATATTAATATAACTATTGCATATCTGTGGATATCATTTTAATATTTAGTGTATAAGCTATATGATATGATTCAGGGCACACTTTATATAGGCATTCATATATCAGTATCTACTGGTCATATCTGAAACCTAATTTGTATATCAGATGTCTGAAAAACCAAAGAATGTTATTTATTTTTAAATAAGTTAGACATTTATAAATACCAATCCAGTTATTTATTTAAACTCAGTCATTTATCTAACATAGTATATTTTTCAGATCAACATATATATGTTGTTAATACCATCTGAGTATTTTAAATTTTATAAAAAATTAGGCACAAGTCATTTATTTGAGAATTAGCTTCCCATGTGTTGTTATCTGAGCTAGCAATTTTCCCAGACGAGAATGCATATTGGACTTATGAAGGAAACCTAGTGATTCATCATGTTGATTATCACATGTATCTGTTAGCTTACAATATTTTGGGATTCTGCTAGCTTATCTGAAACAGTGCAGAATTGAAATCAATCCATATCAGGTAGATATTAGCTCAATGGAATTATTAAATTATGTGATACATGTACAGTTTATCCAATGTCACTCAGCAAGATCTCAACAGAGCTCAATGTTATCTATATGAAACAAATTAACTAATGCCCTCTAGTGGTCAAAATGCATTCAGATTAGAGGCAGTCTTCAAGGTCTACGAAATTAGCATATGAACCTCCTAGGTTTAGCTTTCAACTAAGAATACCTAGAGAACAAAGCAAAATTGGTGATAAAAGTAAATTGGAGTAAGTTGTTTCAAATTACATTCCCTATTTAAATCATGAAAGATGTTTTTGGACTTGACTGTCCCTTTAAAGCAGTTGCTTAGGACGTTCTCGTCCACTCACAAGGACTGGGAGAGGTTCCTGCCGCACCTTCTCTTTGCAGGTGCCACAGGAGTCCACCGGATTTTTCCCCATTTAAATTAGTGTATGGCCGGAAGATAAAGGGACCCCTACACCTAGTGAGAGCCCATTGGGAGGGGGTCACAGAAGCGGAAGGTCCATCCGTTGTGGAGTACGTCCTCCAACTCAGTAACCGACTGAAGGACCTCGTCGACAGGGTGTGAGAAAACCTTCAGGTCGCTCAATGAAAACAGAAACGATGGTACGACCGAAATGCTCGTACTTGGATCTTAACAGTAGGGCAGAAGGTCCTAGCTCTGAAGCCTGTCAAAACAGACAAGCTATAGGCCTCCTGGCAGGGACCCTACTGGGTTGTGGAACAGCTAAATGATACCACCTACCTGGTAGCCAAATGTTCAGATGACTGAGTCCGCCAGACCTTTCATGTGAACATGTTAAAGGCATATCTAGAAAGTACCAAGGATGTGGCAGCTATCTGTGCTCCGGCTGTGGAGGACTCTGAGAGTCTTCCCATGCCGGAGCTCCCCGTGCAGAATGAGACCCCCCAAGGAGTAGCCGACATACCCCTAGGCTAGAGGGTTAGGGACTGGACAGAGAGAGAAAGTCAGGCGACTCCTTGAAGACAGACAAGATATGTTCTCTACTGTCCCGGGTACACTGCAGCGGCCCTACACCGAGTGGAGACCCCAGGACAGGCCCCCCTATGACAGGCAGCCTACAGGGTCCCAGAGGCAGTCAGGGACAGTATGCACCGCAAGCTCAGGGGAATGCTGGACCTAGGTGTTTTTAACCTGTCCAACAGTCCCTGGGTCTCCACGGTGGTGCTGGTACCCAAGGACTGCATCGACTACCGTAAGCTCAATGACAGAACCACAACTGACGCTAACCTTTGCCCCAAGTCGATGACCTATTAGACAGAATCGCCCGTCGCCACTTTCTGACCACCCTTGACCTCTGCAAGGGATACTGGCAGATCCCCTTAGACCCTGAGTCCGTCCCCCAGTCCGCCTTCATGACCCTCTTCAGCCTGTACCAGTTCAAGTTCATGCCATTTGGGATGAAGAACGCTCCAGCCACCTTCCAAAGGATGGTGGATCACTTTCTGGATGGCCTCCAGGACTATGCCTGCACATACCTAGATGACATTGAAGCCTGACAAAAGCACCATACCTGGGCCACCGAGTGGGCTGTGGAAAGTAGCGGCCAGAGCCAGCTAAGGTTGAGTCAGTGGCAAACTGGCCCACTCCCAAGACCAAAACCCAAGTCCTGGATTTCCTAGGAACCACAGGGTACTACTGGAAATGTGTCCCTAATTACAGTACCCTCGCCAAACCCCTGACTGACCTGACCCGTAAACTACTTCCCTGACAGGTCCTGTGGTCCCCAGAATGCGAAACTGCCTTCCAGAGCCTTAAGTCTGCCTTAATCTCTGCTCCTGTCCTGGCCGCTCCAAACCCCACCCAAAGTTTTTGTGTCCACACAGATGGCTCCATGTTTGGGTTGGGAACAGTCCTAAGCCAGGTAGACGAGCTTACATCATTCGGAAGCTGTTGCCCAGGGAAGTAGGCTAGTGTGGGCTCTTAAGAAACTGCAGCCCTATTTCTATGGGAGTCCTTTCACCATCCTCACAGATCACAACCCCCCTAGTATGGCTCAACAGAGTGTCTGGAGACAATGGACGATTGCTGCGGTGGAGTTTAACCCTGCAGCCCTTCAACTTTGACATTCAGTACAGGCCGGGAAAAAGTAATGGAAACGCTGATGGACTTTCCCTGCAAACTGAAATGGAATAGCTCCGCAGACAGGTACAGGCCGACCCGTGTGTGCCGAACTGGAAGGGGGGGAGCTGTCATGGATACCGGGCTGCAGGGGTTAAACCTCACCCCCTACTACCTCACCCCCTCCTGTTTCTAAGCAGATTTGGCCTTTTGAGGGCAACCACAATCTCCCAGACCACCCCGGAACCACCATCCTTATACCGCTGGACACTATGGGACAATGGACTCTTTGGATGGCGCCAGCCTGTCTGGAGGGGCGGGAATGGCGGGAGATTTGTGGGACTGATATGGCTCTTATCTTGATGAGATTGTGTATAATAAACTGTGTGTTTTCCCAATAAGGGGCAGGACCACCCCGTAGCTTACATCATTCGGAAGCTGTTGCCCAGGGAAGTAGGCTAGTGTGGGCTCTTAAGAAACTGCAGCCCTATTTCTATGGGAGTCCTTTCACCATCCTCACAGATCACAACCCCCCTAGTATGGCTCAACAGAGTGTCTGGAGACAATGGACGATTGCTGCGGTGGAGTTTAACCCTGCAGCCCTTCAACTTTGACATTCAGTACAGGCCGGGAAAAAGTAATGGAAACGCTGATGGATTTTCCCTGCAAACTGAAATGGAATAGCTCCGTAGACAGGCCCAGGCCGACCCGTGTGTGCCGAACTGGAAGGGGGGAGCTGTCATGGATACCGGGCTGCAGGGGTTAAACCTCACCCCCTACTACCTCACCCCCTCCTGTTTCTAAGCAGATTTGGCCTTTTGAGGGCAACCACAATCTCCCAGACCACCCCGGAACCACCATCCTTATACCGCTGGACACTATGGGACAATGGACTCTTTGGATGGTGCCAGCCTGTCTGGAGGGGCGGGAATGGCGGGAGATTTGTGGGACTGATATGGCTCTTATCTTGATGAGATTGTGTATAATAAACTGTGTGTTTTCCCAATAAAGATGTACTTCTTGTTTCACCTGAATGCTAGTCTGTCTAGTTATTTTGGTGGGAACTGCTATAATCACTCTTCTCTGCTACATAGCGGCAGGTTCCAGGTGCTGGAAGGATCTTTTGGCAGAAGTCTGTCACAGTCCCCATAGATACAGTAACCAGTACACTACTTCCCTTAACATCTCCTGTCATTCAGTTATATATTAGCGTTAAAATAGTCTTGTGGAACATGGGGGGTATCATCTACCCGGCCAAATGCAGTATTATTTTACAACAGCTTCAACACTTGCATACGAACATAGCCATGCTACAGGAAACCCACCTGACTGTTATTTAACAGAAATTAAAATTTAGATGGTTTGGCCACATATTATACACACCCATAGAGGGCAAAAAATGTGCAGTTGCCATTCTAATTAAGAAAGGTCTTCCTGTTTAAATAACAGCATCTGAGATTAACTCACAGGGCAGATATATAGTAGCCGCTTTACAGATAGCAGGGTGCTCTTACACTCTTTGTAACATTTATGGACTGAATCGACCACTCCCACAGTTTTGGCATCCTCTCCAATCCATCCTACTTACCCATGCTGACTCAACTTTGATACTTGGAAGAGACTTTAATGTAGCCCAGGCCCTACATCTGACTGGCAGCTCGATACAACATTGAAATCACATAAAAGGGTATATACAAAGGGAAACAAGGGAGAAACTGCTATCATTAGTAGCATGCGTAGCCTAACAGAAAGTCTTGCGCTATGTCAGTATATACCAGGGTTATAATACAATTTATTTCTTATTATTCTTTAAAACAAACCCCCCCCCAATTAAAATGTATATACAAAACAATTGAAATTAATATTTTTTATTTTTTTTTTAGTTTTATATTTTACAATTTTTATTGAGGAATTATACGATACAGTAAACATGCTTCTATATGAATGTACAATACAGTGGCAATTTGATAGTATAAAATCATGCTTATAGACCTTGAATAGTTGTCCTCATTTTTGTCCCTTCAGGTAACAATGCGGACCACTCATGGATCCTCCTTGCTGTATTGTAAGCATAGGTGTAGGGATTATGTATAATAAAAACAAATAACAAACAATTTGAACAAAACAAACAAACAACAAAACAAAGGTTATCAATAAAAGATATCTGCTGTACAGTCAATGCTTGAGTTGATATATCTGATTATCTGTTAATAAATCAGGATCAGGACCGGTAATACTTATAGGCTGGGTAAATACATGGGCAGAATATATAACTTGCGGTAGTGGGGGGAGGACATCAATCTACACCTTATGTAGGTATGCTAAGGAGATAATTTTTCTTAGAGCAATATAATAAGGTCCGTGCTATGCTCCCCAATGAACAGTCAGATATCTTAACTGCTAAGCAGGTGACTGGGGTTATGGGTTAGTGTAGCATTAGGGATAAAACACATTAGAGCATTCCCATTCCCCCCCCCCCTGAGATGTGTAAACAATTAAGAAAGCATACTATAAATGGTGGCCATAGCCCAATAGTGGTCATAGCCATAGGGAGCCAACATCCTGCAGTATTTCTAAGATGCAGATGATAATGTTGTGAGGCGAATCCCCTTACTGTAGTATTAAGGCAGGATATGGAGACAATTTACACTATGGGCAAGCTGTTATCAGGAAGGTGACAGATAGTGAAGCAGCACTGGGGCAGGCTAGACCACCTCCACATGAAATTAAATTATGCATGGCAGTGAACAGAAAAAAAAAACGTCAACTCATGTAACCGACAATTACATAACTATTGCATATCCGGGTTAACATTCACCCAACACGACAATAAAGGATAGATCTCTCAAAATGCCTTGTTTATCTGCCTCTCTCCGGCTTTCATAGCAGGCTCTCTTCTTTGGTTGCAAAAGTGGATCCCACACTGCTGTGGGGTGTTTAGAGTATTCGGCATTTCCAGAGCTATGCTGGGGGTCTCTCCAACCAGTGTCAGTTACTTCAGGATAGGAAAGGCAGGATCGTGTTAACTTGCGCTTGAGAGGGAGCCCGTTGATCACACTGAGTACAAGTTCAGCAGCTGTCTGCGGGCCTTCCTGTGAGCCCGCGTCTTCTCTGAGCGCTGCGACCATAGAGCTCCCTGCATCCCTGATGAGCTGCAACAAGAAGTTAAAGGATTTTGATTCGGAAGCGATCCGGGGGACCGGTTGATGTTGAGCCGATATCTCTTGTCTTGCTCCGTGAGTATACTGTGGCTCAAAGTTGTCAAGTAGCCAGTCCAATGATGTAGCTAAATGACTGCGTGAACCAGCTTGGGTATAGGCAAGTGTCTCCCATTCTTTGTGTCTAACTGATGTGGACTGTTGGCGGCATGATGTTCTCTTGCAGGTAAGTTGTGCGGCCAGGTAGCCTCCCTTCAGCATGTCGCTTGATGCAATCAGACCAAGCTTTTTCACAGTCGCAATTTGTGTATGGGTCACGGCCCCTTCCAGCAGGGCTACTAACATATGGTCTGTTAAACAGTGCTCCTTTGTGGCAATCCCATGGTCTGCAGCATGTGTTTTCTCTGGGTCACCGGAGGAATTCAGATCGGAGGATTTACTTCCCTGGGGTATGCTAGAATTGTAAGTATTGTATGCAGAGCCAGTGTCGGGATATTGCGTTGCCCCCGATGGTCTCTCCTCGCATTTTGCAGCAGTCTCACTCGCTGCTATGCGATCAGTCAGGTAGTCATACGGAGCCTTCTCAATAAGCCTATTCATAAGGAACATTAGTTTTTTGGGGAAGTCAACAGGGTATATCGGGCAGCCCCCTTCAGTTATATTCGCCATGCTGTAGGATTGCTTCACTTTAAATAGTCTTGGCTTCAGGAGAAAAGTTGTGTAGCGATTGACAGTCCAGTTAATATTATACTTTGAAGAGGTTTAGTAAGTTGGGCTAACCCAACAGCACTAATAACCCGGCTCTTCCCGGGGGGAGGTGTTAGCCTAGAGGTAGTAGGCCGCCGCCTTAGGCCTTTATATTCCGATCTGAGTCTCCAGCTTCACAAAACAGCAAAATGAAGAGATATGGGGCCCCAGTATCTATTACTGCGAACCTTTTATGTGTGATGTTATAATTCTTGCTGTAGAAGGCTAATAATCGGCGGATTATTAGAGATTCTCCTGGAGCCTTCAGGAAATACGTCCTGTCAAGAACGTTGCACGGACACGCCCCCTGAAATTAATATTTATTCCTAAATTCTTGAGATTAGTTAAATTTATAAACACATTGAAATATATTTATAAAGAAGAGACTAGATTATGAATTGACTATACACATATGGGATGAAAAACAGAGGGGCGCCTCATGTGTAGTATCGTAAATAGCCACACAAATAAAATCTGATTTTGCCAAATGGGTACTCACACACTTCAGGAGCACACTTATGTGCTAGTAGGGGCCGGCTGCAGATTTATGGGGGTGTGGCAGCTCACCCGTACAATGGTGTTTTCAGTTCTGTGGTGCTGGGGATGTAATAGGAGAAACACTACATGTGCAGACTGTTAAGGGTACAACCAGCAATATTTATGTAAATGGGTACTCACATATTCCCAGAGCACACCAATGTGCTTGTGGACGCAGGCTGCAGATTTAGGCAGGTGTGGCAGCTCACCCAAACAGTCAGGTACTTGTGGCAAATACTGTTATGGAACAGTAAGTGAGATGATCCAAACAAAGATGCACAAAATATCTGGAACAATTCTTATGTGCAAATAAGGCAGTAGGTAGGTAGAAGAATCCACTCAATAAGTAAAAATAAAAAATGTTTAATAAAAACAGCTTAAAAACAACAACACACAGGTTTGTTGTGCTAAGTGGATTAGAGGGGGTTAACAATTGTTGCCCCCAATAGTTGCAACGCGTTTCTAGGTTAACCAGCCGTTTCATCAGGCATAAACTAACTTCATCCCACCTCTATCTTATATATCTAACTAACAAACATTCTGATAAAGCTCATATTTTTATAGCAAGAGATTGTGTATACATAAGGAGCACAGGAAGCGCAAAAATGGATTTTCATTACCTGGTATGCCCCATAATGTATAAATCACTATTCTTCCTTCTGTATTACTTCATTGTGCTTCCAGTTCGAGCGTGGGGTATTATTCGCTTATGAATGACCATATTTATTTAAAAACCTTAGCTTTTTGTTTTGTATGCTATAGACTATACACATATGCTGTTATAATATTCTTTACAAAGATCATAAATATACCTTTAAAATTAATTTTACTCACAATCTAACTAAAGCTTTAGAATATCTTAGATTTAAATATAAAAGTATAAAAAAAAAACTTTTATACTTTACCAGATAAAATTGAAGTTCACCTCATAAATTAAGAGAGGTATTTTGCAATATGAATGAAAAGGTAGCCCAATTGTGCTTATAGTGACTGTGTCTCAAAAAGGCAGCTAAGTTATCAGTCAAAATTTTAGCAAGCAAAAGACCCCTTCTTTCTCCTTGCATGAGGTTATATCACGTCATACACCCCACACCTTTTTATTATATTCATTGGTGAACCTTTTTGGATACGCACCACGGTGCTGTCTTTTGATAGGCCCTTAACAAAGCTTGTCTGTGATAGGCCCTTTGAGCTGAACATTTGATTGGCTTACTAGGAACATATGGTTATTTGATACTATAATTCTATTCTGTTGCAATTCTTGCATAAACCACTAGATGGCAGCAGACCACCAAAAAAACAGTTTTGCTTTTAAATATTGCTACAGTTTACTATGTATATTTTAATTGTATATTTAATATACTCATTATTTCCTGCTATTAAGAAACTTATCTGGTCAACATATCTATCCCATCTGATATAATTTAGCATGTATCTATAGAGACTAAACATGAGCATATCACAAGTAATTCCTATACATTTTAGCAACTTATTGTATGTATATCTCTTCACATTGGGAATTCTCTGTTTAATCCGATGCCTGCAATAAAAGAAACAGGGTTTTTATTCTGAGATTTTTGGAGCACATTTTAATTTTTTTTAATGTAGCTAATCATTTAATACAGCAGATATTTATTCAATATAGTATCATTTTCAGATATTTCTCTCCCATACATTAATCCCTTTATTGCCAAATATCTACCCTCTTTATCTACTTTATGTAACAGGAATGGTATCCCTTTCCTAAGTATAATACTAACCCCTCTCTGTCTAGAGTTGTACGAGCTATGATAATGGGTGTCAAAGTTAGTTTCAAAATACTTTGGCTCTCGGGGCGGAGCTTGGCCGCGCAGCGTGATGGCCGACCTTTAAGATAGCTCCTAGGCCCTAATCTCCCAGCCCGATGCACATATAGTAGGTAACGGGGGCAAAAGTTAAATAAAGCCACTAATAGATGCCGAAGGTTGGGGGAACAGCTGGAGCTTTGACGCCGGAGATCGTGTTGCGTCACTAGAAGATCTGCATTACTGGACGGACGGGCCCATAAGGCATCCCATGGAGCAGTGGCGCAGTTCCCTAAAAATCTAAATGGAGGTAAGACCGGATGGCAATCCCCGACCTAGAGTAACAAGTCAAGTCACGCAAGCAGGCAGGGGCACCACACGCTTCAAAACTGAAGATAGAGGCACAGTTTGGGTAACGGAGAGTGTGACTACTATCCACAAGATAGATGCAAGAGGGAATTGGCACATAATCAAATATACGCAAAGGGGCAGGGGGCCTAAGAGGTAATAAATAATAAGACACAGGCACATGAGGAGGCTCTGCACAAACCCCTGCAGGTGAAATAAGCGGAACAAATATACAAACTGCAATAAGAAAAGGGACTGAAAAACACACGCACCTTTTAACCTCTCACTCTCTGGCACTGTATTCACGGCCCATACATGCCACGTTACATATATCAAAGTGGTAGTATACCTGGGGAGATGAAAGACATTAATGTACACAATTAATACAGCTGGGAGTACAATACACACACTGCAGCTCCAGTAGCTGGCCTAAATAAACAAGCATTGCACGCCTTATACTGCAGATATCCACAGAGCAGGCGTGTTTGTCTAACAACACCTAGAACAGAGATAACAGAGGAAAGAGGAAAATATCCCTTATGAAAGATATGCCAGCCAAAAAATCCCAAAGAATGGAAATGCAGCCTAAATCAACAATGCTCAGCCAGTTTTTGAAACCAGTGGAGGGGTCACAACAAGCTAAAGGGGATAACGCCAGAGATACAACAGCTCCAACAGAGACGGACACCACTCTGCCCGCTACCTCCATATCACCCACACACTCCACTGGCATAACAAGAGAAGATTTAAAGCTCTTGGCTTCAAAAGAGGACATAAACACGGCTATGGCA
Organism: Bombina bombina; assembly: GCF_027579735.1. NCBI lineage: Eukaryota > Metazoa > Chordata > Amphibia > Anura > Bombinatoridae > Bombina > Bombina bombina. Next base: position 1,225,233,925 of record NC_069500.1, on the reverse strand, counting down.
GACATGAAAAACATGTTTCAAGAAATGAAAAAAGACATCAAACGCATAGACCAGAAAGTAAGCACGCTGGAGGAAAGTCACAATACAACTACCCAAGATGTACTTCACCTGTCACAGCTTATGTACAATCAAGAGGAAACTATTCAGAACCTACTGGAGAAAATAGAAGACCTTGACAATAGAGGCCGCAGAAATAATCTTCGCATTAGAGAAGTCCCAGAGAGCATACTGCCAAAAGCATTACCAGGATACTTACAAGATTTATACAGAACCATCAAAGGAAGCAACACCGCCCCAGACATAGTCATGGAAAGAGCGCATAGAGCCTTGAGAGCTAAGCCCTCTGTCAGGGCACCACCAAGGGACGTTATAGTGAAAATCCTGAATCACCAAGACAAGGAGGAGATATTGCGGCAATCATGTCAAAAAGTTCAGCTTTCTCACGCGGGGATATCAATACTAATATTTGCAGATATCAGCCCCACAACCCTGCAAAAAAGAAGAGAACTGCAATTCATCACTCTAGTGCTACGGAAGGAAAACATACCATACAGATGGGGATTCCCGGTATGCATCACAGCCACGAGAGGCGACAAAACATCAACATTTAGGACCTTGGATGATCTAAAGACTTTCTGCGAGACTCTACAAATTAAAGTCACACCAAGAGATCAAGCAGACAACTTTAATAACACCAACAGAGGTGAAGAACAACAAGGGAGACATTAAGTATTATACTTGTTCACAGATGGACATCTATTACTCTGGTCGACACAGGCTGGGGCATGGACTGCTTTTCCCCACAAGCCTCAGAGTGCGGACATGACAAAAGGACAGCCTTACAACGGATGGGTAAAGTTGACACATAGTTGAAGATTTAGATAGGTTCAGTTGTTTATCATGGTTATTTAGGTTATACGAAATGTTTACTGTTGAAATGTGTTAATGCTTGTTATATAACACTGTGACGGGTAATGTTTATTGTGACATGCAAATATGGTTGATAAATGCCTCCTACCTAAATTTGATTAGAAAACCAGGGTGACCCCAGCTTGGTAGTACCCCATTATGTTACTTCAGAACCATGTACTTTAAGTCATTAAAAATTGTTCCCGAGGCTATTATACACACCATCCACACAATATGGTTAGAAATTTTTATTCAAATAAGATGAAAATAAAAACATGGCGCAGTGCACCGAACTTCACTAAATGCTGTTAATCCCCACAACATTAGAACCCCACAAACACACAGAAGAATAATGTATTATATCATTGCCCGGAGTGCACTGGGCCCCTTACCTTTGGGGAATGCTACCTGTGCCACTGTTCGCAGAGACATAACAATATAAGACACGCATTATGGCCAGGTCCGCAACAATCTCACAGCCCAAACCTGCTCACATTAGATAAGGGAAAGCAAAGTGGAAATTTGGGATGGGGAACTGGGCTATAGGCCCACTCACACCTCGCTGTCCTAACCCAGACCTTCAGGCAAATTTGATAAACTACATAACATGAAGCTCTGCAGCATACACTACCATCACCATTAGTAACACATGCTATCCTAAATAAAATGGTAGGAATTACAAAATTATTTAGGCTTAATGTTAGGGGAAAAAAAAGGGCACCCAACACCTAATGAATATTCAATACAAAAAAATCGGGCTGGGGGTAAGGGATACTACCCCCAACTACTGTACTTGACCTTTAAACACCCTCTCAGAGAGTTGAAGGTATTAGGCTAACTGTTAAAAAGGTACTCCACTGGAAGTATCCGGACGTGGACTGCCGCCATATTAAAATTAATCACATTCTTTTAAGTAAATGAAGTAGACTCATACCACTTTACCCCTGATCCTCTTCCCTCCATCTTCCCCTCTCCCACCCTTCCATCCCGCATAGACCCAATTACCTAGGCAAATAGGTTTTTACGGATATATTAAAACACAGATTACTAAAATGACCAATCAGGGTACTACATCTCACTTGCATAAGATACGTCTCATAACCAGAAATGCTAAAGGCCTCAACAGCCCGGAAAAACGCTCAGTGGCGTTTAGGGATCTGAATAGGCAGGAGGGAGATATAATATTTATTCAGGAAACACATTTCAAGAGAGGCAGAGAACCCAAACTACTACATGCTAGGTTCCAGAAGACCTATCTATCTTCAGGACCAACCAAGACAGGAGGAGTAGGCATCATGATCAAGAATACACTGCAATTTCAACCCACACATGTGGAAAAAGATAGGGAAGGAAGATATATACTGGTGATAGGCCTCTTATACAATAGACTCATAACGCTAGTAAATATCTACATGCCTAATCAGCAGCAACATAAAGCTTTGAGGGCAGTCATACACAAGATACTAGAGCTTAGCAGAGGTACAATAATTCTGGGCGGGGATTTTAACGCACCTCTAGACCCGGTTATAGATACAACTAGCGGCTCCTCCAGCATGCCCGGGAGAGTACTTAGATCTATCAACCACCAACTGCAATCACTCATGATCCACGACACATGGAGAACATTACATCCCACAGATAAAGATTTTACAATCTATTCACATCCACACCAGTCATATTCTAGAATAGATTACATTATGACAGACTCCACTGCACTAACCCAAGTATACAACTCAGAAATCTTACCAAGAACATGGTCTGACCACTCACCGGTCCTATGTGACTTTACATGGCCAGAGAGGCCAATTCTCCCTTACATATGGAGACTAGACGACTATATCCTACAAAACCCCCTACATAAAATGGAAATAGATAAAGAGCTACAAGAATATTTCAGACTTAATCTCACAGGACAGACCAAAATGTCAACGTTATGGGAGGCACACAAAGCAGTCATAAGAGGGGTCATGATTAAAATCAAGGGACAGCAGTGCAAACAGAGCAGACAATATTTCAATTCGCTAAAGGCACGAGCATAAAAAGAATGCGACGTCGGTCACCATCCTAAACTCACTTACACAAGTTAGAGAAGAACTCCACAACCTTCAATTAAAGGAGGTGCAGTTTAGGGCACTACACTTACAACAACAATACTTTGAATTTGGGAATAAGCCTGGTGCGATGTTGGCCAGGGCCCTTAAAAGAAAACAATTCCAATCACATATCGCACATATATATGATAAACAAGGAAAACAACACAAAGATAGTCAGGGCATAGCTGAGACTGTATTATGCCTCATTATACAACTTAAGGACAGTTATTAAAGAAAAAAGCAACATTACAGACGGAGAGACTAATCTGACAGAAATTGAAGAATATTTGAAAGACATAAAAATTACAGTTATAGACCAAGAAGAGGCGAAACAATTAGAATCCCCCATAACGCATGCAGAAATTAAAAAAGCAATCAAAGACATGACATCAGGTAAAAGCCCAGGGCCAGACTGGTTTGGTATATCCTATTATAAACAATTTACAACATTATTAACCCCTTAGCTGACATGTACAATTCCCTACAAGAGGAGGGTTGTTTCACTAAGAACCTCCTGGAAGCGCACATAACGGTGCTGCCAAAACCCAGAAAAATACCCAACAGACCAGAGAATCTCTGCCCAATTTCATTACTCAACTCAGATATAAAAATATATGCAAAAATTCTGGCCACACGCATAAATAAAATCCTCCCTAAATTGATTAACCCAGACCAAGTGTTGCAGCTGGTCTCACACTCACAAAAACAAGGGATACCCCTAACACTCACCTCCACAGACGCCGAGAAGGCTTTCGACAGGGTGAGTTGGCCCTTTTTAAGGGTCACCCTGTCGAAAATGGGCTTCAGTCAAACCTTTATAGAGATGATCTTTCCTCTCTATACTACACCGACTGTGAAAGTAAAAGTAAATGGATGGCTGTCGGAAAGCTTTTCAATTACAAATGGAACGAGACAAGGCTGCCCCCTCTCCCCAATCTTATTTGCAATATCCATTGAGATTTTGGCCCTTAAAGTCCGTGAATGTACACAAATTACGGGCATTACACTAGGCAAGACAGAACATAAACTAGTGATGTACCCGGACGATGTTCTGCTCACCCTTACAAACACGGAAACATCCCTTCCACGAGCCTTGCAAGTTTTTAAAGAATACGGTATACATTCCAATTTTCAACTAAATGTTAGCAAATCTGAGTTTTTGAACATCACTGTGTCAGAGGACAAGGTTCAGCAGATATTGCTAACGTGCCCATTAAAATAACAAAAAGAGAGGTTGAAATACCTTGGCATATACCTTTCAGCACACACAGAGACATTATTTAAAGACAACTATAAGCAACTAGAGGAAGCAATAATCAGGGACCTCTCATGTTGGAAAAGAAAAACTCTGTCATGGCTAGGGAGAGTTAGTGTAATAAAGATGAACATCTTACCCAGAATACTCTATGTGTTACAGACTCTTCCCATTTCGCTTCCCGCGGATCACTTAACAAAACTAAAGAATGCGATAGAGGCATATATTTGGAACGGGATAAGACCAAGGATAGCCAAGCAGGCACTGTACCTGCCTAAGGAGAGAGGAGGCCTGGGAATCCCAGATTTACATACATATAGGCGGGCTGTCATCTTGCAGAGGCTCGTGGAATGGTGCGTCAATGACCCCAAAAAGCATTGGATACAGTTAGACAGATCCATATTGCAAACAAACAATTCCGGTCACCTCGCGTGGATCCCGAAAAAAGAAAGACCCACCCTGATAGGGCATTACCCTCTGTTGGAGGAACTTTATGAGACATGGGATAAGATTTTACACACATCCACACACATTTCGACACTGACATCACCAGTAACACCATACATAGGCAACCCTGACTTAAAACTTATTTTAAAAAAACGGATCGAGTTTGACGCCAACATATAAGGGAAAACACAATATTTCACTTAACGCAGCCCCAGCATCACAAACTGAAAGACCTGGGAGAGGTACTGGGAACAGACCCCTCCATGACATGGTTGACATATGCACAGATAAGCCACTACATCAACACCCATAAATATAAATCATCATTTCTCAGACCGGTAACTGCTTTTGAAAAATTATGCTTGGCAAATCAGACTCCTTCACATTTAATATCCATCTTGTATAAGAGATTACTGATAACAAGTGAGGATCTCTTGCCAACATACGTCAGAGCATGGGACAGGGAACTTACACTAGGACTAACGCTAAAAACCTTGAAGCCCATTTTCCTTAATAACAAAATAGCATCAGTCTCAGCCCAAGTACAGGAGACCAATTATAAATTCCTAGCAAGGTGGTACTTAACACCGGCAAGGCTGAAAGTAATATATCCCACCTCCACGGGTAAATGCTGGAGGGGCTGTGCAGGGGAGGGCACCATACAACATATCTGGTGGAGTTGCCCTAACATCCAACAATTCTGGATGGAGATGATAACACATATTTGTAAAGTCTTGGGGACTATAGTCCCTGGGGACCCAAAAATATTACTTTTCACAGGCCTCCCCAAACTAAAGGAAGTGTCAAAACGAAAATTATTACGGTCAATGATAAGTGGTGCTAAAATGCTGATCCCCAGATACTGGAAATCTGACAAGATTCCTACATTCAGGGAATGGGAGAAACAGGTCGAGACACTGCTGCAATTAGAAAGATACTATTACATTAGACACAATGCAGTTGAAACTCACGAAAGGATGCTAATGATATGGAAGCAGGAGTAGGACCTACCACACTACCTGACGGGTCTTATATGGCACAGTTTACACATTACCCACATCTACCCCCACCTCAGTGGTGAACACCCCCCTCCTTTCTCCCCCCCCCCCCCCCTCCCCATTTGACTATCGGATTAGGCGGCAGCCCCGAAAGATATCTTAAAAAAAAAAAGAGAGACACAGAAAGCAAACGGTTAGTAGCTAATGCTACTGCAATATATTTATTGTTACATTATTGTTAATCGATACACCACAGTTGTTTAATGACTATATTGTGTTATAAAATGACATTGAAAGGTCACTTGTATGGAATATTGCAGGATCCATAAGTGGTCAAAGTTTGATGAGGAGACCAAACTGGACATACAGGACACCAGAGGATGTAACTGTTTACATGTATGAAACTATGGAAAATATCTGTTGGTTGTCGATTATGATGTTTGTTTTGTACCTTTACGGTATAATCTGTATGTTCAGTTGAATCAAATAAAGATTTCTCCAACATTGGTGTGTCCGGTCCACGGCGTCATCCTTACTTGTGGGATATTCTCTTCCCCAACAGGAAATGGCAAAGAGTCCCAGCAAAGCTGGCCATATAGTCCCTCCTAGGCTCCACCCACCCCAGTCATTCTCTTTGCCGTTGCACAGGCAACATCTCCACGGAGATGGTTAAGAGTTTTTTTGGTGTTTAAATGTAGCTTTTATTCTTCTATCAAGTGTTTGTTATTTTAAAATAGTGCTGGTATGTACTATTTACTCTGAAACAGAAAAGGATGAAGATTTCTGTTTGTGAGAGGAAGATGATTTTAGCAGACAGTAACTAAAATCGATTGCTGTTTCCACATAGGACTGTTGAGATGAAGTAACTTCAGTTGGGGGAAGCAGTTAGCAGACTTTTCTGCTTAAGGTATGACTAGCCATATTTCTAACAAGACGATGTAATGCTGGAAGGCTGTCATTTCCCCTCATGGGGACCGGTAAGCCATTTTCTTAGTCAAACAAACAGAATAAAGGGCTTATTATGGGCTAAAAAACTGGTAGACATTTTTATGGGCTAAATCGATTGCTTTATTTGGGCATTTTATTCATATTTATGCTGACAATTTGCATTTATAAACTTGGGGAACGTTTATTAAACGGCAGGCACTGTGTTAGACACCTTTTCCAGTCAGGGGGCCTTCCTAGTTGTAGACTGAGCCTCATTTTCGCGCCATTACTGCGCAGTTGTTTTTTGAGAACAGGGCATGCAGATGCATGTGTGAGGATCTAAAAATTGCTGGAAAAGCTTCTAGAAGGCGTCAATTGGTATCGTATTCCCCTCTGGGCTTGGTTGGGTCTCAGCAAAGACTATAGCTGGGACTGTATAGGGGTTAAATTTATAAACGGCTCCGGTTCCGTTATTTTAAGGGTTAAAGCTCTGAAATTTGGTGTGCAATACTATTAATGCTTTAAGACACTGTGGTAATTTTTGAACAATTCCTTCATACTTTTTCACATATTCAGTAATAAAGTGTTTTCTGTTTAAAATTTAAAGAGACAGTAACGGTTTTGTTTTAAAACGTTTTTTGTGCTTTGTTGACAAGTTTAAGCCTGTTTAACATGTCTGTACCTTCAGATAAGCTATGTTCTATATGTATGAAAGCCAATGTGTCTCCCTATTTAAATTTATGTGATAATTGTGCCATAGCGTCCAAACAAAGTAAGGACAGTACTGCCACAGATAATGAAATTGCCCAAGATGATTCCTCAGATGAGGGGAGTAAACATGATACTGCATCATCTCCTACTGTGTCTACACCAGTTTTGCCCACGCAGGAGGCCCCTAGTACATCTAGTGCGCCAATGCTTATTACCATGCAACAATTAACGGCTGTAATGGATAACTCCATAGCAAATATTTTATCCAAAATGCCTACTTATCAGAGAAAGCGCGATTGCTCTGTTTTAAACACTGAAGAGCAGGATGGCGCTGATGATAATTGTTCTGTCATACCCTCACACCAATCAGAAGGGGCCATGAGGGAGGTTTTGTCAGATGGAGAAATTTCAGATTCAGGAAAAATTTCTCAACAAGCTGAACCTGATGTTGTGACATTTAAATTTAAATTAGAACATCTCCGCGCACTGCTTAAGGAGGTGTTATCTACTCTGGATGATTGTGACAACTTGGTCATTCCAGAGAAATTATGCAAGATGGACAAGTTCCTAGAGGTTCCGGTGCACCCCGACGCTTTTCCTATACCCAAGCGGGTGGCGGACATAGTAAATAAGGAGTGGGAAAAGCCCGGCATACCTTTTGTCCCCCCCCCTATATTTAAGAAATTATTTCCTATGGTCGACCCCAGAAAGGACTTATGGCAGACAGTCCCTAAGGTCGAGGGGGCAGTTTCTACTCTAAACAAACGCACTACTATTCCTATCGAAGATAGTTGTGCTTTCAAAGATCCTATGGATAAAAAATTGGAAGGTTTGCTTAAAAAGATTTTTGTACAGCAAGGTTACCTTCTACAAACAATTTCGTGCATTGTTCCTGTCACTACAGCAGCGTGGTTCTGGTTCGAGGAACTAGAAAAGTCGCTCAGTAGAGAGACTCCATATGAGGAGGTTATGGACAGAGTTCACGCACTTAAATTGGCTAACTCTTTTATTTTAGATGCCGCTTTGCAGTTAGCTAGATTAGCGGCGAAAAATTCAGGGTTTGCTATCGTGGCGCGCAGAGCGCTTTGGCTAAAGTCTTGGTCAGCGGATGTGTCATCCAAGACAAAATTGCTTAACATCCCTTTCAAAGGTAAAACTCTATTTGGACCAGAATTGAAAGAGATTATTTCAGACATCACTGGGGGAAAGGGCCACGCCCTTCCACAAGATAGGTCCTTCAAGGCTAAAAATAAATCTAATTTTCGTTCCTTTCGCAATTTCAGGAACGGACCGGCCTCTAATTCTGCATCCTCTAAGCAAGAGGGTAATGCCTCACAACCCAAACCAGCCTGGAAACCGATGCAAGGCTGGAACAAGGGTAAGCAGGCCAAGAAGCCTGCCGCTGCTAACAAAACAGCATGAAGGAGTAGCCCCCGATCCGGGACCGGATCTAGTGGGGGGCAGACTCTCTCTCTTTGCTCAGGCTTGGGCAAGAGATGTTCAGGATCCCTGGGCGCTAGAAATAGTTTCTCAAGGTTATCTCCTGGAATTCAAGGAACTACCCCCAAGGGGAAGGTTCCACATGTCTCACTTATCCTCAAACCAAATAAAGAGACAGGCATTCTTACATTGTGTAGAAGACCTGTTAAAGATGGGAGTGATACACCCAGTTCCAATAAAGGAACAAGGAATGGGATTTTATTCCAATCTGTTCGTAGTTCCCAAAAAAGAGGGAACTTTCAGACCAATTTTGGATTTGAAGATCCTAAACAAATTTCTCAGGGTACCATCATTCAAGATGGAAACCATTCGAACGATTCTACCCACTATCCAGGAAAGTCAATTTATGACTACCGTGGATCTAAAGGATGCGTACCTACATATTCCTATCCACAAAGAACATCATCAGTTCCTAAGGTTCGCTTTTCTGGACAAGCATTACCAGTTTGTGGCCCTCCCATTCGGGTTAGCCACTGCTCCAAGGATTTTCACAAAGGTGCTAGGGTCCCTTCTAGCGGTTCTAAGACCGAGGGGCATTGCAGTAGTACCTTACTTGGACGACATTCTAATACAAGCGTCGTCCCTGTCAAAAGCAAAGGCTCATACAGACATCGTTCTAGCCTTTCTCAGATCACACGGATGGAAGGTGAACATAGAAAAAAGTTCTCTGTCTCCGTCGACAAGAGTTCCCTTCTTGGGAACAATAATAGATTCCTTAGAAATGAGGATTTTTCTGACAGAGGTCAGAAAATCAAAACTTCTAAGCTCTTGTCAAGTGCTTCATTCTGTCCCTCGTCCTTCCATAGCGCAGTGCATGGAAGTAGTAGGGTTGATGGTTGCAGCAATGGACATAGTTCCTTTTGCACAAATTCATCTAAGACCATTACAACTGTGCATGCTCAAACAGTGGAATGGGGACTATACAGACTTGTCTCCAATGATTCAAGTAGATCAGAAGACCAGAGATTCACTCCGTTGGTGGCTGACCCTGGACCATCTGTCCCAGGGAATGAGCTTCCGCAGACCAGAGTGGGTCATTGTCACGACCGATGCCAGTCTAGTGGGCTGGGGCGCGGTCTGGGAATCCCTGAAAGCTCAGGGTCTATGGTCTCGGGAAGAGTCTCTTCTCCCGATAAACATTCTGGAACTGAGAGCGATATTCAATGCTCTCAGGGCTTGGCCTCAGCTAGCAAAGGCCAGATTCATAAGGTTCCAATCAGACAACATGACGACCGTTGCGTATATCAATCATCAGGGGGGAACAAGGAGTTCCCTGGCGATGAAAGAAGTGACCAAAATAATTCAATGGGCGGAGGATCACTCCTGCCACCTGTCTGCGATCCACATCCCAGGTGTGGAAAACTGGGAGGCGGATTTTCTGAGTCGTCAGACATTCCATCCGGGGGAGTGGGAACTCCATCCGGAGATCTTTGCTCAAATAACTCAATTATGGGGCATTCCAGACATGGATCTGATGGCGTCTCGTCAGAACTTCAAGGTTCCTTGCTACGGGTCCAGATCCAGGGATCTCAAGGCGACTCTAGTAGATGCACTAGTAGCACCTTGGACCTTCAACCTAGCTTATGTATTTCCACCGTTTCCTCTCATTCCCAGGCTGGTAGCCAGGATCAATCAGGAGAGAGCCTCGGTGATCTTGATAGCTCCTGCGTGGCCACGCAGGACTTGGTATGCAGACCTGGTGAATATGTCATCGGCTCCACCATGGAAGCTACCTTTGAGATAGGACCTTCTTGTTCAGCGTCCATTCGAACATCCAAATCTGGTCTCCCTCCAGCTGACGGCTTGGAGATTGAACGCTTGATTCTATCGAAGCGTGGGTTTTCAGATTCTGTGATAGATACTCTGGTTCAGGCCAGAAAACCGGTAACTAGAAAGATTTACCATAAAATATGGAAAAGATATATCTGTTGGTGTGAATCCAAATGATTCCCATGTAATAAGATAAAAATTCCTAAGATTCTCTCCTTTCTACAAGAAGGTTTGGAGAAAGGATTATCTGCAAGTTCTCTAAAGGGACAGATCTCTGCTTTATCTGTCTTACTACACAAAAGACTGGCAGCTGTGCCAGATGTTCAAGCATTTGTTCAGGCTCTGGTTAGGATCAAGCCTGTTTACAGACCTTTGACTCCTCCCTGGAGTCTAAATCTAGTTCTTTCAGTTCTTCAAGGGGTTCCATTTGAACCTTTACATTCCATAGATATTAAGTTACTATCTTGGAAAGTTTTGTTTTTGGTTGCAATTTCTTCTGCTAGAAGAGTTTCAGAGTTATCTGCTCTGCAGTGTTCTCCGCCCTATCTGGTGTTCCATGCAGATAAGGTGGTTTTGCGTACTAAGCCTGGTTTTCTTCCTAAGGTTGTTTCTAACAAAAATATTAACCAGGAGATAGTTGTACCTTCTTTGCGTCCGAATCCAGTTTCAAAGAAGGAACGTTTGTTACACAATTTGGACGTAGTCCGTGCTCTAAAATTCTATTTAGAGGCTACAAAAGATTTCAGACAAACATCTTCCTTGTTTGTTGTTTATTCTGGTAAAAGGAGAGGTCAAAAAGCGACTTCTACCTCTCTTTCCTTTTGGCTTAAAAGCATCATCCGATCGGCTTATGAGACTGCCGGACGGCAGCCTCCTGAAAGAATCACAGCTCACTCCACTAGGGCTGTGGCTTCCACATGGGCCTTCAAGAACGAGGCTTCTGTTGACCAGATATGTAAGGCAGCGACTTGGTCTTCACTGCACACTTTTGCCAAATTTTACAAATTTGATACTTTTGCTTCTTCGGAGGCTATTTTTGGGAGAAAGGTTTTGCAAGCTGTGGTGCCTTCCGTTTAGGTAACCTGATTTGCTCCCTTCATCCGTGTCCTAAAGCTTTGGTATTGGTTCCCACAAGTAAGGATGACGCCGTGGACCGGACACACCAATGTTGGAGAAAACAGAATTTATGCTTACCTGATAAATTACTTTCTCCAACGGTGTGTCCACGGCCCGCCCTGGTTTTTTAATCAGGTCTGATGGATTATTTTCTCTAACCACAGTCACCACGGTACCATATGGTTTCTCCTATATATATTTCCTCCTGTCCGTCGGTCGAATGACTGGGGTGGGCGGAGCCTAGGAGGGACTATATGGCCAGCTTTGCTGGGACTCTTTGCCATTTCCTGTTGGGGAAGAGAATATCCCACAAGTAAGGATGACGCCGTGGACCGGACACACCGTTGGAGAAAGTAATTTATCAGGTAAGCATAAATTCTGTTTTTTGAAACAAAAAAAAAATACTTTGGCTCTCTATTTGGTCTAAAGTGTGTCTCTTGAAGCATCAAGATGTCCGCCCCTTTAAACTTGAAATCTAGAAATGCCTGTTTCCTTGTTTGTGGTGTATTAAAGCCCTTTACATTCTGTGTAATTAAAGTTAATTGTTTATTAATATGAGCCATGTTCTAAATATTACATATCGCTGAAGATGTCTAAACATTTGAAAAAATAGGTACGTAACTAGTATTGGTGTAAGTCTGCTATAATCATATATAATTTAATTCAACATAAAGAGGAAGCTGTAGGAGCGCCTAATCAAAGGCAAGGTCCGAGGAAAATATATAAATATATATAAATAAAATTAAAAATTATGATAGAAAATGTATATTCCGTACAAATATACTTAAAACTATCTGTAAAAAACAAGCAAGGGGACTGCAATAGAGTCATTTTAGACTATTGTCTGCAGCGAGCTGAAAAATATTAACCAGAAAAAGCTAACTAAACACAAACAGAATCTATCGAAACGTCAAATACAAACCATAAAAACCCTAGAAAGCAATAGGGGCCTTGTCATAAAACCTGCAGACAAGGGGGGCGGTATCATAATCCTGAACAAGGAGGATTACGATACTGAATGTAACAGAATTTTATCTGACAAGGACACATATGAAGTTCTGAGAAATAAACCTGTGGCGGGTTTTAAGAAAGAACTCGATCGGATCTTGGGTGAGGCTAGTGATAAGGAAATACTCAACAGCAAGGAATATCGGTATATAGGAGTTAAGTATCCTATCACCCCAGTCTTCTACTACCTCCCCAAGATCCACAAGTCACTCCACCAACCTTCAGGAAGACCGATCATCTCTGGAATTGGATCTCTTTCCAGTAATTTATCTGAATACCTAGATAAGAACCTCCAGAAATATGTTGTCACCTTACCATCTTACATACGAGATTCAACCCAGGTGCTGAACATCTTGGATAATATAGAATGGGAAGAGGGATATCTGCTTGTCACATGTGATGTGACTTCCCTCTACACAAGCATACCACATGAGGGAGGTGTAGAGGCCGTCAACTACTTCTTGAATAAAGATCAAACTGTACCAGAAGCACAGAAATGGTTTATCTTAGATGGGATAACCTACATTTTGACACATAACTATTTCCATCATGATGGAAAATTCTACAGGCAGCTATGTGGCACAGCTATGGGGACCAGGTTCGCGCCTAGTTACGCTAATTTATATATGGGAAAATGGGAACTCATATTTTGGGACTCATGCCCAGCAGGCGCGGACCTGGTCTCATACCACCGTTACATAGATGATATCCTCATGATATGGAAGGGCTCAATAGAGGACTTGGAGCATACTATTCATGTTATGAATAATAACACACATAACCTGAAATTCACACATGAAATCAGCAGCACAGAGATTACTTTTCTGGACCTGAAAATAACAATAGAGAATGGTAAACTGAAGACCTCAACCTACTTTAAACCTGTAGACTGTAATAATTACATCCATAATGATAGCTGCCATCACACCAAGTGGAAACAAAACATTCCGAAGGGACAGCTACTCAGGCTCAAGAAAAACTGCTCAGAGTCTGAGCAATGGGAAAAACAGGCTGAGATTTTAAAAAATACGGTTTTTGGACAGAGGATATGAGGAAGATAGACTCAATAGAGACATAGAAGAAGTCAGAGGAAGAGACCGAAAGGAGCTCTTCAGATATAAAGACAAAAAAAAACAGGTTCACCCATGATGCCAACTCTATAGACGTCGCGTTTATAACACAATATAGTAAAAATAGACATCTAATAGAGAAAATAATAGAGAAACACTGGCCTCTGTTAAAAAACGACGATACTATAGGAGAGATGCTTGCAAACAAACCAAAATTCATTCATAGAAGATCAGATAACTTAAAGAACATACTATCTCCCAGCATCCCACGGTTGAGAACAACACGAATGAAAGATGTCTTTGGTAAGAATATAAAGGGTTTCTTCCCATGCACCAGCTGCAAGGCATGCAAGAGAGGCCTAAAGATTAAGAACTTTCAGTCTCACAACTCAAATATGAAACATGAAATCAAGGACCTGATAAGATGCAGTAATAAAGGCATCATCTACAAAGTCCAATGTAGCTGCGGACTACAGTATGTAGGTCAAACCTCAAGGTACCTGAGAGACAGAATTCGCGAGCACATCTTACAGGTTGAACACGGCAACACCGATACCGCTATGTACAGGCACTTTACCACCTACCACAAGAGTAATCTGAAAGATCTGAGCTACTATGGGTTCCAACTGGTGAAACCTAATTGGAGGGGCGGTGATTACGAGAAGAAGCTACTCATATCAGAATCCAGATTGGTTTTTTTCGAATTAGACTGTCTCTACCCTAAGGGCCTGAATAACAAGGAAGATCTTTCCCATCTATTGAGTCTAAAATGAGCAGATCCCTATCAGGTTCTATGGGTTTTCATATAATAAATAAAACTAACATCATGTTATATAACCTATCTAGGAAACCTATGACCATTTGACCACTATCCCGTCCAAAATTTAACCAAATGGTACACATTTTAAGTCCTGCATTAGGCAAATGTATTTTAATTACATTCATAGAAGCACACAGACGGGCCCTACCCTTAAGGGTCTACACCATCTACAGGTCTAAAATACTCAATCTCCATTAGTCAATACCGTTCATGAGACCAAGGCCATATCTCTTAGACGTTATTTTATTATGGTGAACCAGTGTCTATATATATTACGAACATACCCTTATCTAAACATTGATCATCATCACCACTACATCCACTCGTATACTGAAACTTTCAGACATTAACGGTAGCTTAACCACACATCTTTTATTATAGAAACCAGACGATACCCATTGACCTGGTGTGATTAATGTCCGAAGTCTTCTATTGTACAAACACAAATGTACATAATCAGACTTTTTTACTTCTTTACTTTTTCACTATATATGCGACTTTAGAGTATTTCCCAATTTTGGTGTTACCTCTAGGGGTCACGTATGATCTCTATCCACATACTACACTACAAATGAGACTAATACTCACAATTTATCTAATGTATCTACACCTACATACAAGAACAATATAAGAATATAAGTCTATCTTAATGTAGTAGAATATTCAGATACAATAAAATATGGTGGAATATTCAGACACCAATGAAAGATCAAAAGTACATTCTCCCTCTGGAGATCAGACATCTCACACTCAGCCTATTCATTATTAAATCTGTTCCCCTAACGCATTGGTCTAACAGTTTAGATCTAGATCTCTAAACTTTGTTTTTATTATGTCCATATTTCAACTTTCGCTGTCGCATTGAGGGACTATGCGCATATATATGATTTGTACACCTTATTATGACGTATAGATCCTAATGCCAGAGGTAAATGTACCCCCATGTCTATATAAGACCATTGTTATCTCTATTGTACATAAATAATATACCCCATATGTTACAATATATTTATATATATATCCCCATCCTTATTGTTAGGGGTTATATTTATTGTATGACATGTTTGATTGTGACATTTATACATTACATTGAGTGCAAGACCTGCACTATTGTGACATACAGCCAGCTATCCAAGTGTTCATGTGCCTAAATCGGTTATAAATTTACTATAACCTTTTTTATCTAAACAACATATATCCTATCCTGGATATTTGATGTGATATACTTAGCCCGATTCGAATATTACATATCTCCAATATATATCTAAAACTTATATTTGAGACCCTGCCATTTTTTCTTTATTTTTTTTTGGGGGGGGGTTCCCTTTTTCTATTATATCCTTAAGGAGTACTCTTATAACTATTTTTAAGAACATGTGAGGCACTTGTTTTGAATCGATCTCATTGTTTAAACATCACCTCCTTAATAGGTACGCAACTATGCATCCTTTCTGATATACGTATGCCAGTAATATAGATCTTTACTTACACCGGAAGGTAAACATTGAGACTGGGTATAGTGTATCCGGTAACTAACCGGAAGTCTGAACCACACTAACTTCCGGTTTGGCGATAACAGCTGACTTCCGGTTTGACGAAACGTACTACTTCCGGAAAGCATTTCAAATAATAGTAACGGGTGACATCTCCGGTTGACCACTCTAGACAAAAGAGCCCTAATTACGATATTGGGTGACAATAACATATATGATTAATGACACAATACTAACTTAATTTTGGGCTCAATTTTATTTCATTTTATATAAATTAGGTTTAACATAGAACTTCCGGTCGAATACATCCGGTTCACAGGGTTAGTAGATCCGGTATAACATTTCCGGTACCAATTTGTTTTGGCGCCAAAAGGTCCATTGTTTGGACATAACCACTGGTATTTAAGAAGCTAACTCACCAACCATATACTAGTCTTGAGAAAGGCCCTATAGGTGGGCCGAAACGCGTTGGCAATATATGGTGAGATATATTTCAGTTATTTGTAGTTTTTTCTAAACCGTACTGCTCTATGTTGTTATTATTTCTTTCCCACAGGATTTGAGGATTCACATATTCCCAGTATTTTTGTTTTTTTCATTATTTGGATTACAAACACATAATTTTTCATTTTCATTTTTTAATTTTTATTTTCCCATTTGTTCTCTGAGTTCAGGATATCTACAGCTGTAACTTTTTTTATATATTTTTGTACATTTTTTCACATTTTTTTCACATTCTTTCACATTTTTCACTTTCTTGATTATTTTGCATTTTTGTTTCTGTTTTTCAAAATTTTACACATCTTTTTTCACTTGGATTTTTGGACACAGCAACAACATTGTGAATTTGACTAATTTCTTTTCAACTAACCCTTTCTTACACCTACACTTTGGATCACACTCAGGAGGAGAACTGAGACACTATTAATCACTATTACTTTTATGTTTCTTGGTATTTGTACATTATCATTTGCTTTTCTGTATATGCTATAATGTCTAGCTGTGAGTAGTGAATGTATGGTTTATTGCCATCTTTATCCTACTTGTCTTATTTGACTGTCATATTTTAGAAATTCTGTTTTTATTATTTTAACAATTGTAAAGTCATGGATCCATGCACCACTTTGTAATACATTATGTGTTTTGTTTGGTATTAAATATATATATATTTTACAGATAGTTTTAAGTATATTTGTACGGAATATACATTTTCTATCATCATTTTTAATTTTATTTATATATATATTTATATATTTTCCTCGGACCTTGCCTTTGATTAGGCGCTCCTACAGCTTCCTCTTTTTGTGGTATCGACTCATCTGTGGGTAGCTAGGGACCCACTCTGTCTAGGAGCTAGAGGTCATCTCCTTACTAGCACTGTAAGATACTAACCAACACTCCATTTAATTCAACATAATTCTAGTCATCCAGGTAATTGATATGTGATATAATTTATACCCAAAATTATTATTTTTTTAAAAACCACTATAAATGACTTCCAAAAGAAGCCAAAACTGCATCTCCCTATGAGAGTGAAGTTAAGGAAGGACCTTGGAGACCACTTTCTTTGTTGGTTATATAAATATGATCAATATAAAGTAAGAGCTTATAGTGACTTTCATATTTCACATATAATTTTCAAATATCTAATATGCATATTTATTTAATATACTGTATATCCAGCATATTAAAAATAATCATGTCTACTTTTTAACGAACAGAGCACTACAAAATAAAACAAAAACTGTACCTCTCTGTGAGCTTCTGCTAAATTAAATAAAATAATGAAATAGAAAAAAAGTTATTTATCTCTTAAAGAATCTTCTCTTTCCATATTTAGTGGGATTCCCATTTCTCTGAAATTTTGACTTTCCAGCTGTGTATCAGGGTTAGGAGTAGTCCCCTTTTTCTTCACAGGAATCATTTTCCAATTTTTCCCTAATATTTCCTTGTCCTATATGTCATTTATGTCCTTAACCTGTAAGTGTAATGATAGATCTGGTTGCTCTATTCCTAGAGTTTTGCAGAAGTCCTGTATCTCTATTAATTTGGAACAAGTGATTCTTTTATCTTCATGTATCACTGAGAGGTGGAACGGAAAACCCCATCGGTAATTTTTTTTTTTTTTTTTTATCTCAATAAAATAGTAAGAGGTGCAAATTATTTTCTTCTCTAAAGTGTTCTTGGCGATAGATCCGCATAAAATTGTAGTTCTAAACCTCTGAATTTAATTGGTTGGTTATTCCTTGAAGCTGTCATTATTTCCTCTTTCTTCAGGAAACTCTTAAATTTTATTATTATGTCTCTTGGTGGTGCAGTATCTGGTGGTCTTGACCTCAGAGCTCTGTGTGCTCTCCCATTTAATATTTGTTAATGCGGGGTCTCCTAACATAAAAGCAAAAAGGGCTGTAAGATAGGTTGGAAGTTCTTTCAGGTGTCACCGACTCAGGGACCCCTCTGATCCTTATATTTTCCCTCCTGCTCCTATTGTTTAGTTCTTCCACTTTATCCTGTAGAGTAGAAATTAGATCCGCTTGTTGTTCCTTAGTTGTTTGTTTGTTTATTAGTTAGTTCTTCTTTTATAGCTGAATCATCTTCCAAGGCTTCTATTCTGAAATCCAAAGAGTGGATATCTTGATGAAGATCTGCTAATTCTTCTCTAATACAGGATCTAAGTATATCTGTAAGATCTTTAGTGGAAGCCAGGGGGGAAGAGTATTTACAATTGTTTGAGTAGTATCCACTAGTGGGGATGAGGAAGGAATACTAGTAGGAATATTCACGCTTGATTCCTGGTGTCTCCTTACTATTTACTTTTTGTTAATGGTTTTCTGTTGCTGTGAAAAACGTGCTTAATGTTTGTTCTATATTACTGGTATTTTTTTGTCTGTTTTGCTGACTTGACACTCTTCTTTGACGCCATTTTTTTCCCCCTTCACTGATTTTTAGATTAAGTTCAGTTGTTTTTTAGGTTTTAAGTTTAGACTTTTATAATATATACAATTGTATCTTGTATTCTCACCTTTATTTTCATAGAGTACTCCTAGCACATTCATAGAATCATCATAGGGTCATCAATTCCAGCAAAAGTTCAACAAAGGTTCAGCAATTTTTGCAGTTTTAACAGTTTAATAGTTATTATAGTTTTGTTTTTTTTTAAATATATTCCTGGTTTTCACTTCAACCTACAGGATCAGACTTACAAAATCTGACGTTTAATTTGAACAGTATAACATTCGCCCTTCTCATATTTTTTATAGGCTCTATGCGCTCTGTAGGTTTTTTTAAAAAAAAAACTTTATTTATAGAAAAGAATCCAAGACATACATGGCAAGCACAGTCACAATAGTGTAAATGTAACAACGTGATTACTTGCTCAATAAAACAATTTACAAAGCATGTTGTCAAAAAGAAATGAAATCTCCATGCATGCACTTTTTCCAAGAACATTTCTTATACAGACAAACAAAGAAAAACATAACAACTGAGAGCAGAAAAGGAAGAAGGTAACATAGAAAGAAAAGGAGAAAGAAAGAAGAAAGAAAAGAAAAACACACAACAGTCATACTTACCCAGAGCACCTCCGGGTCCCCCACCCCTCCAACAGGCATTTCGGTTATATCAAGGAAAGAAATCAGTCACAGACCTGATCCGAAGACAGACACCAATTGCCTCTGAGATTTTCATGTAGGACATACTGACTATTTTTAAAGGGAAGGAGAACCCTATCTTTCACTATGTCTGGTAAGTGCAACAAATAGACCTCCCATTTAAGGAGAAATTTTTTTACTCTTTTCTCAGGGTCACCCCTAGTATCCGCCTGCTCAACTAGCATCTGAGTATGTATTGTCTTGAGTAGTTGTTGAAAAGGTAGGGTCCGGTCACCCGTCCACTCCCTCAGGATGATCTGTTTAGCTAGCATAAGAACTGTGGTTAAGAAGATGTCGTATTTGTACGTCAGGTCTCTAGGTGTCAAAAAGATCACATGCTGCGCCGAGAGGGACACGGTTTGTTTAGTTAATTTGGTCAGCCAGTACGAAATTTTTTGCCAGAATTTCTGTATTTTGGGGCAGCCCCATAACAGGTGGACCCAATCAGGAGAACCAAGACTACATTTACTACATGAGACAGATACGGATAGGGTATAGCGCTAGACCAAAAACCTACTTAGCCTCACTAAAGGTTATTGTCTCCTCCCTAGACAATAGAGAATTAAGAATGTAAAATCAGTGGATATAGGAGGCGCTATAGAGCCGTAGGATATATAGATATAAATAAATGTAAAATTCACTGTATCGTGACCAGTTAAAACATTCAAAAAATTAAAAATCCAAAATTCCAATGACCCTTAAGGGATACGTTAAAATACTATTTATGTGCAAAATCTGTGATAAAAAATCGGTGATAATTAAAAATAAAGGAAAATATCTACGTATATATATATATATAAAAACAATTTATCCAAGTGAAAAATCAAAGTGAAATAAATGCAGTATCAAAGTGCAATCAATGATCAAGTGACAATAATTAGTAAAACACAGATGTGATATTTAATAAGTCAATGCATAAAAGGTTGACACAAACAATCCATATAACAATCAATCATACATAAAATAAAGTAAAACCGGTTAAACATACACACTATACATAACCCCTCAGATTCCCCAAATCAAATGGGGCTGGCGGAGAACACCTATAATGACTGTGTTCTAATCTTGGTGTTAGTAGTTCAAGGGGATCCCCCAAAGAAGATGGTCCGGAATGGCAATGTGGGTTTAATTATTGTAAATCCAAAGATATAAATGTTAATGTTTCTGAATGGTGCCGTTATATCCCCAGTCTTATTTGGTCACAAATAAAAGCCCACAATGGTATAGAGCTCCTTCCTTAATGTTCTCTTAGTTAAAGGCAATCAAGTATTTATAACTTAGCCGGGAGGCTCTCCTACCTTCTTACAAGTGTCTGCCAGCGATCTCCTTACCTGGCCCGACACTCCGGCTGCTCCTTTAGATGTCTGCTCAGCGAAAATCCCGTGAGTGACGTCACCCGGTTCCGGATCCTAGGTGACCACTTGCGCAAGTGTTTGTTTCCACAGGATGTCCTCTGTATGCCAGGGTACAGAGAGTTCACTTCAGCTTCGGTCCTCCAAATAATCGCAAACAGTAGCAGGTAAGTCCTCTACGCGTTTCAACCCCTTCTGGGTCTTTTTCAAGATGCTACTTCCTGCAACCTTTGCCCTTAAATCCACTCTCTGCACAGGTGATTCGCTATTGCTACAACACCTTTCCGCAGGTAACTATTTCCAGGTGCTCTGTGTGGGCTTTAACTGATGAAAAACAAGTTGTAACAATGCATGGGCAGAGCTGCTATTAGCTTTGGTCGTGGAATAAGCAGTATGTGCAGACGGTAACAAGCAATCTCTGCGATGCAGCACATTCACAGAATTTTCACACTTCCCCTTTTTCTAGCACTGGGCCGTGACGGGAAGAGGTTACAAATCTTGTGACTAAAAACACGTGAGCCCTACAATCCAAAAACTGGGCAACACTTCAACGGATAAAGAAGTTTAGGCAGAGCAACCATTTTAAAAAGGTGCACCCTACCCGAGAGAGAAAGGGGAAGCCTCATCCAGCCCAATAGCATCTGCTTAATGTCACTGATAGTCCCACTAAGATTAAGGGAATACAACATATGAGGGTTAACATGTATCCATATGCCTAAGTATTTGAAACTGCCTTGAGTGGTTTTAAGACCAAAGTCTGCTAGAGTCATGTTGCGGGAGTTTTGCAACCAAGTGGCTTCCGATTTATCAATGTTGTTCTTGTACCCTGAGAACCTACCAAAATTATTGATAACATCTAAGAGAGGCTGTAAATTAATACTAGGGTTGCCTACAAAAAGCAGTAAGTCATCGGCGTATAATGACAAATGCCGCTTTTGACCACATAAGTCCAAACCGGCACAGTGTTGCCTGATGTAAGATGCCAGGGGCTCGATAGCCAAATCGAAGGGGAGAGGGGACATCCCTGTCTCGTACCCCATTGTAACGTGAAAGAAGGGGAGAGCCCCCCATTGATTATGAGGGAAGCCTTAGTGGCTGAATATAATCTTTGTAAAATGCCAGAAAATTCACCCTGTATACCAAAGCGCGACAATGACGTGTGTAAATGATCCCACTCAATCCGGTCAAATGCCTTTTCGGCATCAAGCGCCAAAAGGCATGCGTCTGGTAGCTGGGAGGGAGATTGCGCATGTGCGTTGTACCAGTAATGGGACACAATGCCAAGGGTCTTTCTGATATTTATCACTGAAGACCTGCCCTTCACAAAGCCCGTTTGATCTGTGTGAACTATATGTGGTAGGACCTTCGCCAACCTATCTGCCAAGATTTTTGTTAACAGTTTATAATCCCCATTTAACAGGGAGATCGGGCGATATGAAGAAGTTTGAGTGGGATCCCTATCAGGTTTCAATAGGAGACATATGTTGGCCTCAGAGAATCTATCATTTAATTGTTCAGTGCCCGCCAAATAGGCAGAATACAGGGATGAGAGGACTGGGGCTAATTCCTCTTCTAATAACTTAAAATATTCCACAGGCAACCCATCCGGGCCCGCTGCCTTGCCCTATTTACTCTGCCGTATAGCCCTGAGAACTTCCTGAGGACTTATAGGAGAATTCAGCAGGGAGGACTGCTCCTCTGTAAGAGTGGGAAGTTGTACTGCGTCCCAGAATGTAAGCTTTGCCTCCGTGTGGATAGGTTGTTTAGAGTATAGAGAGGAATAATAGTCTACGAATTCAGACATGATTTCCTTAGCATTAGCAGTTAGAGTACCCTTGGATTTAATAGCTAAAATTTGGGATTTGGGTTTATAAGAATTAACTAACTTGGCCAGCAGCCTACCGGCTTTATTGCCGTGTCGGTAATAGCGACCTTGTCGGTGAATATTGACTTTGTTGTCTTGTTGAGCTAAGAAAGTGTCCCTTGTCTGTTTAAGTTCATAGTAAGATTTCCTAGATGCTGGTGTGGGGGCAGCTCTGTAGGTTTTATATATGCCCTACTTATGCCTCATATGCCTTATATGTATTAGTGTATACTTAGTATTACACTGTACATACTGTATATACTGTTTGTTTGTTTCCCCCCTCCCCCCCCCCTCTTAAGTCACTTAAATCTCTTAAGCTCTTTTCTGGTTCTTTTTTTGGTTCTTTTACTCTGCTTAATACCACCTAACACCACCTAATAATAACACACCTATCCGTTACCAGTATCTGTTACCCTTGCTAAGGTACTGGGGCATCTGTCACCATCACCAAGACACTTAAGCTCTGGAAACTAGTAAGCTCCGATTCTACCCCGTGCCTCTCACCTATGTCTTTCGCTCTGTGTCTCCGCTTCTACAGAGGCAGCGTCTCTGCTCTTGGGGAAGGTGTCTCCTGCATTCACGATAATAGCAAGCCTGTAGATCCTGACAGTACGCCACTCCGTGCGGCATGCCTGTGGTTGTCAGCTTGTGGCTTACTCATCAGCGACCATTCCTTCCCTGACCAGCTCCCGCGCGAATTCGTCCTGCAGGCCCTCCCATCTCTCCGAATGTGTGATAGTATATGTAACACTTCAAAAGAGGTTTTTGTTACTTTTTGTTACTCCTGCAACTATTTAGAAATCGCTATACCTGTTGTATTTAGTTGCCATTTATCTGCATTATAGTAGCTCAACAGTAACACTAACGCTGTCTCGAATATCAATAAAGTATTGTGGTATTTTATCAATATTGGTGATGCTTAAAAGGATCTTTAAAGCCGGTTTCTGCTTACAAGTGGCAGTAAATATAGGATAGTAATAAAGAGAACATAGTCTTATATATATATATCTCATATATCTCATATGTGGCTCAGAAAGCTGTATTTTGCCCTATTATCTTATTCCATCCACTCCATTGTGTGCAAAATCTGTTTGCTACTTGTTGCTTGTCGCTGTTACTGTTGCTGCTCTGTTCTTTTATTTCTTTTTTATTTCTTTTGTTTCTTTATCCTTATCCATTAAGAGTTTTTTTCCAAAAGTCACCATAAATGCTTCTTACGAAGATCAGGAGCTCAGGGCTCACACAGGCATACTTACTGCTGCCAGCAACACCTTACCTCCAGATTCTGTTTCAGCACTATTATTAGGTGCACTGATGCACTCTACTACCCATTTAGTGAACAGGCACATTACTGTCAACATGTATTTGTTACCTTTTGTTGACCTTGTTACTGGGCCAATAAAATCAATTTGTATATCTGACCATGGCATTACCATCCCCCTTTTCTGCATTGGCGCTCTATGGGTTTGCGCAGTGGGTTGGAATTGTGGACAGATTAAACAACCTTGAAAGTAGGTTTAAACATCTTTCAACATGTGCGGCCAAAAGGCGTAATCATGCAATATTTCATACATTAATTTGGCGCCACGATGACCAGATGTGGGAGCATCATGGGCATGTTGAAGCATGAGACTTCTGAACTGGGTAAGTACCACCCATTGCTGGATGTCAGTTTTTGAGGTTCTAATTAACCTCTTAAGGACATATGACGGAATTTTTCCGTCATAAAACAATTGAGCAAACTGAAAGCTGTGTCCTTAAAGGGTTAACAAACCATCCTGTAACTTGAATTGTGATCTGGATTTCATTAAGATTCTAAAATCTTCCTTGCCAATACTGTCGTCTTTTGAGATTTGGTTGCTTTCAGGATCTTCTATGTGTTTATAGAAGATGCCTACAGTGGGGTCTTCTTTTTGACTAGTGATCAGGTCCTCACTAAGAGAGTCCTGACTCCATTGTACCAAGTTAGGCTCACTCACTGTTGTTTAGCCTGATTTCTGGTAATGGCTTCTACCTGAATTGCACATATTAAGTGGTTGATATTAAGGAGTTCTCCAGTTATGGCTCCTTGTTTGGCAAATGAACCTGCAAGATCATTGCCTTCCTTATCAGGACCTAGAATTTTGGAATGACCCTTGGTCTTTTTCCAGTGTATGGTTAACCTATTGGACACCACCAGATTATCAATTGCGCAGAACAACTTGCCATGTTTGACTGGTTTGTTGTTAGATTTCTGCATGCCATTTTTTATTTCCAAGTTGGCAGGTATTCAACAAAACTGTCAAGTACGTAATTTAAGTCAGTAGTGATCACAAATTCATGAATACAGTGTTCAATAGCCATCTCAATGGTTTTTAGAACAGCAGTTCGTTCTGCAACTTGACTGGATCTTGGTCCAATGTTGAAACCTACAGAAATATTTTGGAATCCATTTACCCAAGTTATACTAATGCCGGCGACTAATCTGCGCTCATTATCAATAGTGGCATGGTAAGAACAACCATCAACATATACCCAAGGTAATGTTTGACAATGGTCCTTATTGTATATTTTATACGGGGAAAGCAATTGTTCCTCCAGGAAATCATCTTCTAATAACTCTTCCCCATGATCCTTAGCAGTACAGTCATGGAGCTCAACAAGCCCCTGTGCGACTGGATTCTTTTTATTTTGCTTGTAGCGAATTTCTAAAGGCCAGCCTTGTAAGGAAAGAGCCCAAGCTGTTATGCGGCTATTTAACTAATTTCCATCTCTTATTCTTTAACTTTGCAGATATAGCAAAGGCTGGTGGGCCATTTCTACAATAATTTTATAGCTGCAGAAATTTTGTAGATCCTATACAATAGATAAGATGGCTTTTTCAAAATCACAAAACTTTATTTCTACTGGGGAAAAAGTTTTACTCACATAAGCAATGGCTTTACTTAAATTATCATGCTTTTGGTACAAAACAGCACTCATGCTTATATCTGTGTAACCTGTCTCTAAGTAGAAAGGTTTACCCCCTTCAGGGTACGCTAAGCAAGGTGCTTGAGTGAGTTTTCTCTTCAGCTCTCTGATGGCTGTCTCTTGAGCCTCACTCCAGTGCCATTTCACGTCCTTCTTTAGAAGAAGTAGCAGTGGTTTAGCTAATTCTGCATAAATATCAATACATTTGCGAGAATAATTTGTCATACCCAGGAATGATCTTAATTCCTTTAAATTAGTTGGGTTCTTAGAATTTATTATAGCTTCTACCTTTTTCTTCTAAGGATTTAACCCTTCAGAAGTAACTTCATGTTCTAAGAAGTTTACACGAGAGCGGCACCGTTGAGCTTTTTGTAGGGATAATTTGACACCTGCCCTTTTAAGTTGGCTGAGGACGTGTTTAAGTTCTGTGATGTGTTTTTCAAAGTCTGTGCTTTTGATTAAAACATCATCAACATAAGATAAGGTCTCCCTTTCCAGTGCATCAGGCATAGCCTTATGCATGAATACAGCAAATTCATGTCCTGAATTTATGTATCCAAATGGGAGCCTTTGGAATGCATACTGGACCTTTTGGAACGAGATTCCAAGCTTATACTGGTCCTCCTCATGTACCTTTATGGTCCAATATCCCTGTGCACAATCAATGGCAGTGAATATTTTGGATGCCTGCATCTGCGCTAGGCACTGGTCAATATATGGCACAGGCCAGCCAGACATGTACACTCGTTTGTTTAGCTGTCTTAAGTCAGCACACAAATGCCATTGTCCATTGGGCTTAAGAACACCTAGAATAGGATTGTTATAAGAGCTGTGCACCTGTCGGATAATACCCCTTTCTTCCAGATTCCTTATGATCTCTGCTAGAGAATCATATTAGGCTAAAGGAAGTCTGTATTGTTTTACAAAGACAGGTGGTGCATTGGGATCTGTTTGGATTCTTGCAATGTGCAAGTCTGTAGTCCCACAGTCATAAGAATCCCTAGCAAACAAATCCTTGTACTCCATCGGGAGTTTTCGTAGCTGTCGGCGTTCATCATCACTGGAACAGCCATTAGCTAAGGAGATTTGCTCTTCAAATATTTGCTGAAATCCTGGAAAGATTTCATGCTGTCCTATCTCATAGGCTTCTTCCAACCTAGAGGTGAGATCCCCTTGATTATAATTTACATTGCCCCCATGATTCTGGGTATTGGGGTATTCTTGCTCTTTGATCAGCTGATCAAATACCAGGGAGGCTTCTTCAATTTTAAAGATGCCTTCCTCTGAGCTGAAGAGATAAATAGACTGAATTGTAAATAGTCCCCCTG
The DNA here is from genome assembly GCF_027579735.1 of Bombina bombina. NCBI lineage: Eukaryota > Metazoa > Chordata > Amphibia > Anura > Bombinatoridae > Bombina > Bombina bombina. The sequence continues at coordinate 1,225,206,665 of NC_069500.1, read as the reverse complement.
GCATAGTTGCAAAGGTTTGTTCTATTAATTGTTCTTCAGTTAAGTATCTTTCAGGTATTAGTCCTTATATATTATTCTGGAATCCAAAAGTGTTCCAGAGCATATCCTATGGTAGTTCCCTTGGATAAGGTAATATCCTGGGGGGTCATGTTATGCACAATAACATGTATTGGAGTAGTTCCAATATTTACCATAGGAGTATGGGTCATTGTTATACCCAGACTTTGCATTCTATGGGAGATGCAAATTAGTGTTTCAGAAGTTTTTAATTTCTGACCTCTTTTTACCTGTAAGGATAAGGGGAATTTATCAGCCCCAGCAGGGATTACAACATCGTTAGATAGATACCTGCATATTCACAGCATATGGCAATTCCTGGTTTGATTTCAGGGCTGCATTTTCATCCTGAAATACTTCAGGGTCCCCTTTTAACCTGCTCCAGAGGCAAAGGTTAATGAAATCTATTTGTATGGCATATCTATGTAAGAGATCATTGCCAATATATATTTGATTATGGGGAGTATTTAAAACTAAAAACAGGTGCTTTGTTGATTTATTACCTTCGGAGATAGATAATAAACACTTAGCTGTGATGTTATAGCTTTCACACTTGTCATCCAGGTCATGGGCACAGTGTTCTTGGGGAGAAAGATATTTAAACACCTTAGGTTCAGCTATTTGCGCCAATAAGCCTTCGCTTATATAGCTAGCTTCCTGTTTTAAGTTCAATTTGGCATACTTGGTTTTTCCAAGGTCATGCACTTGCATAGGGATAAATAGATCATCCTTAACCTTCTCAATTTCTGCGAGGAATTAAGAATGATCTCCCTCTTTAGGGAATTTATGATCCCCCTTGTGGAGAGATATGGTTAATACATCGCTGTCTAAGGAAATATTTGCTATCTTTCCAGGTGAAATTTTAAAAGTATTACCATCAGAGCCACTTAAAAGATTCTGATCATCTATTTGTAGGATAGTGATATCAGGTACAGAGTCATTCCTGAAATGAATCTCCACAGCATCTGGCTTCTCTTCCACCACGTGACAGTTATGTCGGGTGCGAGATATACCGGACCACTCATAATTAATAGGCTTTTTTACTTGTGACCAAATTACATTATTTATGCAATCAATTATGGTGCTTAATCGCTTCAGGAGATCACTACCAATAATTAAACGATCAGTTGGCAGATCCACTATAATGACAGGGTATCTTATGACCCTGTTCCCCAGCCTTAGTTTTAACCATGCCGTACCGTAGACTTTGAGAGAGTCACCCCCAACACCTATTTGTGAACCATCAAATTCTTTTATTTTAGGTTTGTGTTAGCTCATTTTGTCTTTTGATAGGCTCTTAACAAAGCTTGTCTGTGATAGGCCCTTTGAGCTGAACATTTGATTGGCTTACTGGCAACATATGGTTATTTGATACTATAATTCCCTTTAGTTGCAATTCTTACATAAACCACTGGATGGCAGCAGACAACCAGAAAAACAGTTTTGCTATCAAATATTGCTACAATTTATACAGTTTACTATGTATCTTTTAATTGTATATTTAATATACTCATTATTTCCTGATATTAAGAAACGTTTCTGGTCAACATATCTATCCCATCTGATATAATTTAGCAGGTATCTATAGAGACTAAACATGAGCATATCTCTTGTATCATATCACAAAGTAATTCCTATACATTTAGCAACTTATTGTATATCTCTTCACTTCGGGAATTCTCTGTTTAATCTGATACCTGCAATAAAAGAAACAGGGTTTAAATTCTGAGATTTTTGGAGCACATTTTACATTTTTTTTAATGTAGCTAATCATTCAATACAGCAGATATTTATTCAATATAGTATAATTTTCAGATCTCTCTCTCTCTCTCTCTCTCTCTCTCTCTCTATATATATATATATATATATATATATATATATATATATATATATATATATACAGATGTTTTAAATATGATCTGTGTATTTTAAATTATTATGAAGATTAGGCACAGTTCCTTTATCTGAGATCTAGTTTCCCATGTGCTGTTTATCTGAGCCAGCAGCCGTTCCAGGTGAGAATGTGTATTGTAACTCAGCAGGGACAATTTAACACCTAGATGAGAGCAGCTATATCCTCTGAGTATGTTTGTATATTCAGATATCAGTTCAGACTAAGCGACTACTTCTTCAGATAGGGGAAAACTCTGTATACCGGCTTCCTTTGAAATGGATAATTTGAGATATTATGGCCTGTAATGTGTACCTAGTCACAGCAAGAGGGGTCTGTGTCATCCTGAGATTTTACAGATGTGAGTCCCTTTGTTCTCTGATGTTCTGTAATAAGGAAAAAGGGGGGGGGGGGGTTGGTCTATTTTGGTTATAGCCCACACAACTCATGAGGGAGATCTTAGCTGACATAAAATTTAAAAATTGATTTGATACATATGTAGCTTATTTAATGCTATTCACAGGTACCCTGACAGCTAGCAGCATATCTCTGCGATTAATTTAGACTTTCAAAAACATTTACATTCACAATGGCAGAGTACAGAAGCCTAAATTCCCAACATAGTGATAACCCTAATTTGGTATGGAATGCTCTAAATCTGTTCTACCAGATTACTGTGTTTACTGCCCATTTTAATTCTAAATGGAAAAGGGCAGATGCCACTGCGACTTCTGACGTGACAGCTGCTTAGAATGCATATTTAAAGCATCCTTCCCATACTAACAGATGTAAATATTATGAATTAAAAAAGGCTCATGAGAGGGGTCTTTTTTTTTTTTTACAAATTCTGCAATAAAACTGTCAAATTGCTAGATAATACGGTTAAGATAGTGACTCCCAAATGTTTGATAGAAGCTATATCCTTCAATAATATAGCTGATAATGCAGATATCGTGCAAGAATTTGTAATACTTTATAAAACACTTTACTCAAAGCAAAAGATCAAACCCAGTGATAAGATACTTTCTGGGCTCAAATACAAACTACCACTTTGTCCTCAGATCAACTGGATATGTTAAATGCCCCAATACAAATTTGCATAAGTGTGAAAGTTTTATAGGCTTGCAAGACAGGCAGAGCTGCAGGCCCAGATATAATCCCAAGTGAATATTATAAAATCCTACTGGAGGAATTTAGTCCTACGCTAGCAACCTTGTATTCTGTGTACCTTAGTGGCTCAAAGCTAGCTTTCAATGATTTTACAGAAGCACACATCTGTATAATTCTGAAACCGGACAGAGACACCACTCTCCCTTCATATCCCTTATTGTTATTGAACAATGACAACAAGATATTTACTTTGATTCTAGCAGACAGATTGGCTAGGGTAGTGGGCGACATTATTCACAGTTACCAAACGGGCTGTGAAATTGCTCTTCGGTTGTAAATACATTGTTTACTGTAAATGCCCAATGTACTATATAGGTAAAACCTATAAAGAACTGAAAGAAAGAATAAAGGAACATAAAAGGGATATAAATAATTAAATAAAGACAAGCAGTGTAGCACGTCACTTTAAAATTTTCCATAAAAGTAATAGTGAAGAATTCAAATTTATGGGACTAGAGAAAATTAATTTTCAAGGTAGAGGGGGAAATGTGGATCAAACATTACTACAAAAAGAATGTAGATGGATCTTTAATTTAAAATCATTAACCCCTTATGGACTGAATGAAGAAATTAACTATGCGCCCTTTTTATAAAATTAACACCAGAAGATACATACATGTTCTATACAAAGTAATATGGTTTTGCACTATGCATGACAAATAAGGTGATTTAGGCACCAACATACGATTACTCATTGTAAAGTACTATTATCGTCAATCTGTGTTATATATAACATGTGTATATATGAGGTGTGTACGCACACATTTGTTGATTGTAGACACATTTAGTTTATATGCAGATAATTGTTTTGGGTTTTCCTTAACATTGAGAGATAGTTCTAAATATATTTTTAATAAAGTGAAGAATTCATGGCAATATTTTGCAACATAATATGGTTGAAGGAATGTATACATTGTTACAAGCAAGGTGCTGGATAAAGTTATTCACAGAAGTGGGTGTGTCAAATTAGCAAGTAAATACATGGCGTATAGCCAAAGGAAAATACACGCCAGATGAAGCACAGACAGTGCAGGGTGAAACGCGCGTAGCGGTCGTTCTAAGCATTTGGGGGATTACAGCTGACCCCCAGTGTTAAGCATGCTATTCCTGGTAACCACATCCGCATTCCAAGAAAAGGTATCTTCTGACACCGTGATATAAACCCCGCAGAACATTCCGCAAACGCAACTACTGAGCAGAGCTAGTGAGTATGTTAAAAATGCTGAATCTCCCCCAGAGGACCGGACGTCTGTTTTAAGGTACAAAGTAGTACACAGTCGACCTTGGAGTGTCAATTAAGGGGTTAAAAGAATCATTAACAACTGACATTGCACATAAGCTCAAGATATACTGAATGTTGCCATTTTCGAATGAAAGGAAACAGAGTGAAAGGATCTTTGAGCAAATCTCCAAATCTATACATAAAGATATAAGAAGAATGCTTTACTCCATCTTACAATAGGGGTTAAATACACGGTAGTCATATGGACTGAGCTCACCTTTTGGAATATATAATCACTTTTGAACACTAGGGAGTGACCTTTTACTTTTGAAAACCAGGACATTGTATACCTGGACAATCAAGTGCGCAATAGATACTCCCGTTATATTTAAGGGAGACATGCAGTATTAGGTGAAAGGTCACTAGGGAAGCATGAGACACCTTGCTTACAGTTTTTTAGTTTAAGTTTAAAGGTTGCTATTATGCATAATCACATATGGTATTTTGGATCATACCCTTTAGTGGTTTAATAAATACATTTTTGGTGGTAACTATCTCTCTCTGTGATTTTGTTCAAGGGATGTCATTTCTCTAAGGTTTTAATTATTAGACAATACCAGTGCAGGTAATAATAGACTTCAGAGGTTCCTTTTTTGGTTATCTCGCTTTTCTTTAAAACTCACTATATATATATATATATATATATATATACTGTATATACCGCTTTTATTTTTTTGAGGTAAAAAGTAGTTTCTTTTTATGCAGAGGGCTTTTATTTATTTTTGTGTGCATTACATCTAAAATTTATAGGTCATGTCTGACACAGATCAAGAACATGATCAATTGAATGCCTGTCTTTTGTGTTTAGAAACTCAGATTGCTTCTCCTATGCAATTATGTTCCTCATGTGTTAAAAAGACTTTACAATGTACAGAAAGAATTTTATTTTTTGATTTTAATGTCTCTCAGGATGATGCTGTTCAGGTAATTAAGCAGCCTTCTCCTGTAACGTCCCAAGCCTCTATGGCATCACAAACTGTGCCCTATGGCTCTTCTATTGCTCTACGTGGAGCATATTTGAAAGCTGAAATTGCTGCGCAAGTATCTTCAGCGGTATCAGCAGCCTTAGCTGCTTTTTCTATGTTAAAGGGAAAGCGTAAGAGGAAAAGGAGTTCAGACGGAAAGGTTTCTGAGCCCAGTGGTTTGTCTCAGATGGCTCTTCCTATATTAGATCTGATGAGGAAGATGTGTCAGAGCTTTCTGAGGGTGAAATTTCGGATTCGGATAGTGTAATTCCTTTGTCTGAAGCTGATGGAAGTTCCTTCAGATTTAAGCTTGAACACCTTTGTGTCTTGTTAAAGGAGGTTTTGGCTACTTTGAATGATTCAGACACTCCTGTAGTGGTTAATCCTAAGAAGTCTAGTAAACTTAATGACTACTTTAAAGTTCCTTCTACTAAGGAGGTGTTCCCGGTACCTGACCCGGCTACAGACATTATTACTCAGGAGTGGGAGAAGCCGGGGGTATCCTTTTCCCTGTCTCCTATTTTTAAGAAAATGTTCCCAGTCGCCGACTCTATTGCAGAGACATGGCACATGGTTCCTAAAGTAGCAGGAGCAATTTCTACTTTAGCCAAGAGAACAACTGTTCCTATAGAGGATAGTTGCTCTTTTAAAGATCCTATGGATAAAAAGATGGAGGTTTATTTAAACCTGCAGTATGTATTGCCACTGTGACAAGTGTTGCATCCTATTGGTTCAATGCTTTGTCTGACTCCTTCAGGTAGAGACGCCTGTAGATTAGATTCAAGACAGAATTAAAGCTCTTAAACTGGCTAATTCCTTTATTTCAGATTCTATCTTGCAGGTTATTAGGCTGAGTGCTAAGTCATCTAGTTTTGCTGTGTTAGGCCGAAGAGCCTTGTGGCTAAAGTCTTGGTCAGCAGAGTCTCCTCTAAGGTCAAGCTTTTAGCTCTTCCTTATAAGGGGAAGAAATTGTTTGGACTAGGCCTGACAGAAATTATTTCCGATATTACGGGTGGAAAAGGATCTTTTCTACCTCAAGATAGAAAGAATAGAACGAAAGGTCGTCAGAGTAATTTTCGTTCTTTTCGTAACTTCAGAAGTAAGTCTTCCCCTACGTCTACCAAGTAGGATCAAGCTAAGCCCTCTTGGAAGCCAAATCAGTCTTGGCATAAGGGTAAGCAATCGAAGAAGCCCGCAGCTGACTCTAAATCAGCATGAAGGGTTTTCCCCCCGCTCCGGGACTGGATCTAGTGGGGGGGGGGCAGACTTTCTCAATTCTCTTAAGCTTGGATTTGAGATGTTCCAGACCTTTGGGCTGTGGACATAGTTTCACAAGGTTACAAATTGGAATTCAAAGACTTTCCTCCCAGGGGCAGCTGGGAGGGCACCTTTCAAGATTATCTGCAGACCAGACAAAGAGAGAGGCATTCTTAAAATGTGTTCAAGATCTCTCCTCCCTGGGAGTCACTGTACCGGTTCCAATACAGGAACAGGGTCTGGGGTTTTATTCCAATCTGTTTGTTGTTCCCAAAAAGGAGGGAACTTATAGACCAATTCTAGACCTGAAGTGTTTAAACAAATTTCTAAGAGTACCGTCTTTCAAGACGAAGACGATATGTCCAATTCTTCCTTTAGTATAAGAGGGTCAGTTCATGACGACCATAGATCTAAACGATGCTTATATTCATATTCCCATTCACAGGGATCATCAAAAAATTTCTGAGGTTTGCCTTTCTGGAAAAGCACTTTCAGTTTGTGGCACTTTCGTTTGGCATTGCTACAGCTCCTAGAGTCTTTTCAAAGGTTTTGGGAGCTCTCTTGGCAGTGGTCAGGTCTCAAGGTATTGCGGTGGCTCCCTATCTGGATGACATACTGATCCAGGCGCCATCTTTTCAACAAGCAAAATCTCACACAGAGATCTTGTTGTCTTTTCTTCGCTCCCATGGTTGGAAAGTAAATCTGGAAAAGAGTTCTCTTGTTCCAGCCACAAGGGTAGTGTTTTTAGGGACTATAATAGACTACCTATTAATGAAAATATTTCTGACGGAGGTCAGAAAATCCAAGATCCTCTCATCTTGCCTCTCCCTTCAGTCTTCTGTTCGGCCATCAGTGGGTCAATGTATGGAGGTAATTGGACTAATGGTTGCTTTCATGGATATCGTTCCCTTTGCTCGGTTCCAATTGAGAGCTCTACAAATTTGCATGCTCAGACAATGGAACGGGGATCATGCAGATCTATCTCAGATGATAGATCTGTATCAGTTGACAAGAGATTCTCTCCCTTGGTGGCTTTCTCAGGAAAATCTATCTCAGGGTACATGCTTTCGGAAACCTTCCTGGGTGATTGTCACCACAGACGCCAGTCTGCTGGGCTGGGGAGCAGTTTGGGACTCTTTAAAGGCTCAGGGACTATGAATTCTGGAGGAATCTGCTCTCCCCATAAACATCTTGGAGTTGAGAGGCCTCAGTTGTCTTCAGTCCAATTTATCAGGTTCCAGTCAGACAACATAACTTCAGTGGCTTACATCAACCATTAGGGAGAAACTCAGATTTCCTTAGCCATGAAGGAAATGTCCCGGATTATCTTGTGGGCATAAACTCACAACTGCTTTCTATCTGCCATTCACATTCCAGGAGTGGACAACTGGGAAGCGGATTTTCTGAGCAGACAGACTTTTCATCCCGGGGAGTGGGAACTCCATCCGGAAGTTTTCTCCAGCTTCATCTTAAAATAGGGGTTACCAGAGCTGGACCTGATGGTGTCTCGGCAGAATGCCAAACTCCTGAGGTATGGTTCGAGGTCGAGGGATCCACAGGCAGCTCTGATAGATGCTCTGGCGGTCCCTTGGAATTTCAAGTTGGCATACCTGTTTCCTCCGTTTGCTCTCCTTCCACAAGTCATTGCTCGTATCAAGCAAGAGAGAGCATCAGTGATTCTCGTAGCTCCTGTGTGGTCACGCAGGATTTGGTATGCTGATCTAGTGGAAATGTCATCTCTACCACCTTGGAGACTTTTTCTGAAGAAGGACCTTCTACTTCAGGGTCCCTTCCTTCATCCAAATCTTGTTTCTCTGAAACTGACTGCTTGGAGATTGAACACTTAGTTCTGTCTAAGCGTGGATTTTCTGAGTCGGTCAATGAGACCATGATTCAGGCTCACAAGCCTGTTACTAGGAAGATTTACTATAAGATATGGCGTAAATATCTTTATTGGTGTGAATCCAAGGGCGATTCTTTTCTCAAGGATGGCCTGGAGAAGGGTTTGTCAGCAAGTATTTAGAAGGGTCAGATTTCTGCTCTGTCCATTTTGCTACATAAGCATCTGGCGGATGTGCCAGATGTGCAATCTTTTTGTCAGGCCCTGATTAGAATCAGGCCTGTGTTTAAGTTGGTTTCTCCACCTTGGAGCCTTAACCTTGTTCTTAAAGTTTTGCAGCAGGCTCTCTTTGAGCCTATGCATTCTATAGATATTAAGTTGTTATCTTGGAAGGTTTTATTTCTTGTTGCTATTTCTTCTGCTCGGAGAGTCTTGGAGCGTTTAGCTTTGCAATATGAATCTCCATATCTTATTTTTCATGCTGATAAGGTGGTCCTTCGTACTAAGTTGGGTTTCCTTCCTAAAGTTGTTTCGGATAGGAATATTAATCAGGACATTGTTGTTCCTTCTCTATGTCCTAATCCCTCTTCGTATAAGGAACATTTGTTGCACAACTTATATGTTGTGCATGCTCTGAAATTCTACCTACAGGCGACTAAGGATATTCGCCAGTCTTCTGCATTGTTTGTTTGTTTCTCTGGGAAACGTAAAGGTCAGAAAGCTACTTCTCTTTCTCTCTGGTTGAGAAGTATAATTAATTTGGCCTATGAAACTGCTGGACAGCAGCCTCCTGAGATAATTACAGCCTTATTCCACTAGGGTTGTCTAGGGGGTGTTAGGTTTAGGGGTTAATATAGTTTGATTTAGGTTGTTGCGATGTGGGGAGTGGCGGTTTAGGGGTTAATAGGTTTATTTAGTGTTTTAGTTAGTGTTGGTGATGTGGGTATACGGCGGTTTAGGGGTCAATAGGTTTAGTTAGTGTCGGCGATGTTGGGGAATTGCAGTTTAGTTAGTGTCAGCGATGTCGAGGAACTGCGGTTTAGGGGTTAATAGGTTTAGTTAGTGTTGGCGATGTTTGGGAACAGCGGTTTAGTGGTTAATAGGTTTAGTTAGTGTTGGCGATGTTTGGGAACGGTGGTTTAGGTGTTAATATGTTTATTTAGTGTTTTAGTTAGTGTCGGCGATGTCGGGGAACTGCGGTTTAGGGGTTAATAGGATTAGTTAGTGCCGGCAATGTTTGGGAACTGTGGTTTAGGGGTTAATAAGTTTAGTTAGTGTTCGCGATGTTTGGAAACGACGGTTTAGGGGTTAATAGGTTTAGTTAATGTCGGGGAACTGTGGTTTAGGGGTTAATAGGTTAAGTTAGTGTCGGCGATGACGGGGAATGGTGGTTTAGGGGTTAATAGCTTTATTTAGTGATTTAGTTAGTGTCGACGATGTCGGGGAGCTGTGGTTTAGATTAGAATAATGAAAAATTCTGAATATGAATAAAGAATGGATCCGAAAATTCGAAAACTGATTTATTCATTTTCGGGATTTTAGTTATGGTGCCAATTCAGAAATTCAGATTCATTTGAATCTCGGAATCAGCCAAAATTTGTACGAAAACGAAATTCGGCCGAAACAAATTGCACATGTCTAGAAATTGGTGTTCAGCTACAGGAATTTTTTTAAAAATATTAAATGGACAGTCTACTCCAGAATTTTTATTGTTTAAAAAACAAAATGTATACTTACCTGATGATAAATTAATTTTTTTCGGATTGATTATTGTCCACAGTTCTCCATAACATATGGGTTATATTTCCCTCCGCTAGTGTAATATCATGACACTGTTCCTTTAAACTCCATTCTCCTCCCCCATCAATAACTACATCAGCTCACCTTTCCCATGATTCATTTCTTAAATATTGTTAGTGAACCTGATAGTTTAAGCCACCTTGTCACTCTGTCTCTTTATTAAGACCATGTTATTGGTGTCCTAATCTTAACCAATATTACCTGTTGCTTACTATAACTCCTCTTGTTACTTTCGCTCACATCTATTTTGGAGTCCGTTACCTGTCACATGATCAGATTGTCAACCTGCTGTGAATCCTGTATCCGCTCCTCCTACTCACCGCAGTGTGCTGAACCAAGAGTAACTTACCTGCCTACAGTCTCCATTGCTCTCCCGGATTCACTTGTTAAGCTCTACGTGTTATATCACTGCTTCATCCGTGTCTCACACATTAACCGCTCCTCATACCGCTGTACTCAGGAACCGCAAGTATATTTTGTATCATGCAAACAAACTTAAAACGGAACATGTGTTATAATTGACTTTAATATGCTTGCTATAACATTGCTTTGCTATCTAACCTGCTTCTCATAATTACCTTCTGGGTTTAACCTCTGAGCTGGGTGATATCCTTTCAGTACATAAACATCTAAGCTGGATCATTGCTTTACACGCTGTGTATTCATCTGTTTGCTACATTTTACTTACATGCTGTGTAACCACCTGCTTGCTATATATTACTTATACGCTTGCTGGACACAATTGCCATACTGATACTTATGACCGTTCCTACATTTTATTACTCTTTCATAATTGTAATCTATCTGAGTTTCATATATACCTCAGTATCTGCTATTATATTGTTTATTCTGCTCATTATATCACCTTTATTGTGCAGAGACTATATATAGCTAAAAAACATATATATATATATATATATTCCTTTAAAGGAAGTTTAATTCTGTCAGCACATTACAGAATATTCAAGCCTAAAAAATAAGGTGGAAAACAAAAACAGTCATAAAATTGTTTTTTTAATTTTTTTGTATGCCTCTACTCTCCTATTTTTAAAGATGGATCCAAATGAGATAAACACTCAATTTTCTACCCTTAATAAAAAAAAATAGACTATCTGGCTAGAGGGTTAACTACCACAGAGACTCCTGAACCACATATTATTAACCCTCCTGAACCCTTTTCAGGCAAAAGATCAGATTTCAGGGACTTCAAAAATGCCTGCAAATTACTTTACACTAGGAAACCACGAACCTATAACACAGATAGGATTAAAGTATACACATCTATATCTTATCTTTAGGTGAACCCCGTGCTTGGGCAAATTGTTTCTTTGAGAATAATGACCCTATATGAAGATTCAGACAAACAAATAAATGCTGAGAATAAGCTACACTCCTTGAAACAAGGTAAAAGACCAGTGGAAGAATATGTTAGACTTTCAAATGTGATCGTTAGATTCCCAGTGGAATCAGGTAAGCTTAAAAAATCAGTTCAGACTGGATCTATCAGAAGGCTTAAATTATCACGTTTGGAGATGCCTGAAACTCTGGATAATTTAATAAAAACGTCTATTAGAATTGACCGTAGACTCAGGGAAAGAAGGGCAGAAAAACTCTCTGACTCTTACCCAAAAAAGTTTCTCACATATTATTTAGATAAGAATTCCAACATTCCCACTCCCATGGAAATAGGATCTATAAAAGGACCTATATCTCAATATGAAAAGATAAGAAGACGCCAGGCTAATTTATGTATGTACTGTGCTAGTAAAGACCATATTGTTTCCTCATGTCCTATCTTGACCTGACAGAAGAAGGGACAGATACAATCAATTCACTTTCCTTATCAACTAATACCAACCAATTAACCATATATTTGTCCTTATAGTGGAATCAACATCCCCTCAAGATTGATGTAATTATTGACTCTGGAGCTTTTGGGATGTTTATTGATTTTGATTATGTAAAAAATAATAACACACCTGCCATAATGAAGCAGACACCTCTTTATGTCAAAGTTATTGATGGAACTTTTATTCAGAAGGGACCCATAACTCATCACACCATACCCCTACTACTCACTACTGAAGAAGGACACACTGAGTTTGACATTTGATATAATTCCCACTTCTTTACACACTTTAATCTTAGGTTACCCATGGTTAGCAAAGCACAATCCTACTATAGATTGGACTCAAAACAGCATTACATTTCTATCATCCTTTTGTTAAAATACATGTTTCCCACAACTTTCCATATCGGTATCTCATGCTGAAAATACAATTCCAGACGTATATCAGGATTTAATGGATGTATTTGATACAAAACAAGCAGAAAATCTTCCTTCCAATAGGATATACGATTGCCCCATTGACATCATTCCGGGTGCCCAAATTCCATTTGGGAAAATATATCCACTATCACAACAAGAACTTACACACTTAAGTCAGTACTTGGATGAAAACTTATAAAAAGGCTTCATCACCCCATCCACATCTGCTGCCGCCGGAATGTTTTTCGTAAAAAACAAGGATAACCAATGAGACCAATTATTGACTGCAGGGCTCTAAATTCAGTTACTAAAAAGAATCGTTACCCTCTCCCGCTTATACCTGAACTTTTGGAATGTCTAAATGAAGCCACGATCTATACAAAGTTGGATCTCAAGGGTGCTTACAATTTAATCAGAATGAGAGAGGGAGATGAATGGAAAACAGCTTTCCGTACGAGATACGGGTTATTCGAATATAGGGTAATGCTTTCCGGGCTATGTAACGCCCCAGCAACTTTCCAACCTTTCATTAATGACATTTTCCGTGATTTAATGGACATATGTGTCATCATCTATTTAGACGACATTCTCATTTATTCTAAGAGTCTACTCGAACACCAGAAACATGTACGTTGGATACTCACACGCTTGAGAGACTACAGGTTATTTGCCAAGTTGGAAAAATGCCAATTTCATGTGAACAGGATCAAATTTCTAGGGTACATCATAACTCCCAGTAACATACAAATGGACCCAGAAAATGTTTCAGCAATCATAAATTGGCCGACTCCAACATCTCTCAAATCACTTCAGAGATTTTTAGGGTTTTCCAACTTCTATAGAAAATGTATTTCAAATGTCTCCACTATTGCCAAACCCTTAACTTCATTAATTAAATTCTTATGGACATCAGAAGCTCAAAAAGCTTTTGAGTATTTAAAACAAAGTTTCTCTTGTTAAGTGTATCCAGTCCACGGATCATCCATTACTTGTGGGATATTCTCCTTCCCAACAGGAAGTTGCAAGAGGATCACCCACAGCAGAGCTGCTATATAGCTCCTCCCCTCACTGCCATATCCAGTCATTCTCTTGCAACTCTCAACAAAGATGGACGTAGTAAGAGGAGTGCGGTGTATTATAGTTAGTTTTTTAACTTCAATCAAACGTTTGTTATTTTTAAATGGTACCGGAGTGTACTGTTTCATCAAAGGCAGTATTAGAAGAAGAATCTGCCTGTGATTTCTATGATCTTAGCAGAAGTAACTAAGATCCATTGCCGTTCTCACATATTCTGAGGAGTGAGGTAACTTCAGAGGGGGAATGGAGTGCAGGTTTTCCTGCAATAAGGTATGTGCAGTAAACATATTTCTAGGGATGGAATTGCTAGAAAAATGCTGCTGATACCGGATTAATGTAAGTTAAGCCTTAAATGCAGTGATTTAATAGCGACTGGTATCAGGCTTATTAACAGAGATACATACTCTTATAAAAGTGCAATATAAAACGTTTGCTGGCATGTTAATCGTTTTTATATATGTTTGGTGATAAAACTGATTGGGGCCTAGTTTTTTTCTCCACATGGCTGGCTTGATTTTTGCCTAGAAACAGTTCCTGGAGGCTTTCCACTGTTGTAATATGAGTGGGAGGGGCCTTTTTTAGTGCTTTTCTGTGCAGATAAAAATACTGACAGAGACATCCAGCTTCCCTCTGCATGATACAGGACATCTCTGAAGGGCTCAAAAGGCTTCAAAGTCGTGTTTGAGGAGGGTAACAAAACTGTGACAGTTGTTGTGACTGTGTTTTTAAAAAAAACCAAAAAAAAAACGTTTTTGTCATTTATTATTCTGTTTTTGTTATTAAGGGGTTAATCATCCATTTGCAAGTGGGTGCAATGCTCTGCTGACTTGTTACATACACTGTAAAAATTTTGTTAGTGTAACTGCCTTTTTTCACTGTTATTTCAAATTTTGTCAAAATTTGTTTCTCTTAAAGGCACAGTAACGTTTTTTATATTGCTTGTTTACTTGCTTTAAAGTGTTTTCCAAGCTTGCTAGTCTCATTGCTAGTCTGTACAAACATGTCTGAAACAGAGGATACTTGTTCATTGTGTTTAAAGGCCATGGTGGAGCCCCATAGGAGAATGTGTACTAAATGTATTGATTTCACCTTAAACAGTAAAGATCAGTCTTTATCTATAAAAGAATTGTCACCAGAGGGGTTTGTCGAGGGGGATGTTATGCCGACTAACTCTCCCCACGTGTCGGACCCTTCGCCTCCCGCTCAAGGGACGCACGCTAATATGGCGCCAAGTACATCAGGGACGCCCATAGCGATTACTTTGCAGGACATGGCTGCAATCATGAATAATACCCTGTCAGAGGTATTATCCAGATTGCCTGAATTGAGAGGCAAGCGCGATAGCTCTGGGGTTAGACGAGATACAGAGTGCGTAGATGCTGTAAGAGCCATGTCTGATACTGCGTCACAATATGCAAAACCTGAGGACGGAGAGCTTCAGTCTGTGGGTGATGTCTCTGAATCGGGGAGACCTGATTCAGAGATTTCTAATTTTAAATTTAAAGCTTGAGAACCTCTGTGTATTGCTTGGGGAGGTATTAGCTGCTCTGAATGACTGTGACCCAATTGCAGTGCCAGAGAAATTGTGTAGGCTGGATAAATACTATGCAGTGCCGGTGAGTACTGATGTTTTTCCAATACCTAAAAGGCTTACAGAAATTATTAGTAAGGAGTGGGATAGGCCCGGTGTGCCCTTTTCCCCACCTCCTATATTTAGAAAAATGTTTCCAATAGATGCCACTACACGGGACTTATGGCAGACTGTCCCTAAGGTGGAGGGAGCAGTTTCTACTTTAGCAAAGCGTACCACTATCCCGGTTGAGGACAGTTGTGCTTTTTCAGACCCAATGGATAAAAAATTAGAGGGTTACCTTAAGAAAATGTTTATTCAACAAGGTTTTATTTTACAGCCCCTTGCATGCATTGCGCCTGTCACTGCTGCGGCGGCATTCTGGTTTGAGGCCCTGGAAGAGGCCATCCATACAGCTCCATTGACTGAAATTGTTGACAAGCTTAGAACTCTTAAGCTAGCTAACTCATTTGTTTCTGATGCCATTGTTCATTTGACTAAACTAACGGCTAAGAATTCCGGATTCGCCATCCAGGCGCGTAGGTCGCTATGGCTCAAATCCTGGTCAGCTGATGTGACTTCAAAGTCTAAATTACTCAACATTCCTTTCAAGGGGCAGACCTTATTCGGGCCTGGTTTGAAAGAAATTATTGCTGACATTACTGGAGGTAAGGGTCATACCCTTCCTCAGGACAGGGCCAAATCAAAGGCCAAACAGTCTAATTTTCGTGCCTTTCGAAATTTCAAGGCAGGTGCAGCATCAACTTCCTCTGCTTCAAAACAAGAGGGAACTTTTGCTCAATCCAAGCAGGCCTGGAAACCTAACCAGTCCTGGAACAAGGGCAAGCAGGCCAGAAAGCCTGCTGCTGCCTCTAAGACAGCATGAAGGAGCGGCCCTCTATCCGACAACGGATCTAGTAGGGGGCAGACTCTCTCTCTTCGCCCAGGCGTGGGCAAGAGATGTTCAGGATCCCTGGGCGTTGGAGATCATATCTCAGGGATATCTTCTGGACTTCAAAGCTTCTCCTCCACAAGGGAGATTTCACCTTTCAAGATTATCTGCAAACCAGATAAAGAAAGAGGCATTCCTAAGCTGCGTACAAGATCTCCTTGTAATGGGAGTGATCCATCCAGTTCCGCGGACGTAACAAGGACAGGGGTTTTATTCAAATCTGTTTGTGGTTCCCAAAAAAGAGGGAACCTTCAGACCAATTTTGGATTTAAAGATCCTAAACAAATTCCTCAGAGTTCCGTCATTCAAGATGGAAACTATTCGAACCATTTTACCCATGATCCAAGAGGGTCAGTACATGACCACAGTGGACTTAAAGGATGCCTACCCTCACATTCCAATTCACAAGAATCATCATCAGTTCCTGAGGTTTGCCTTTCTAGACAGGCATTACCAATTTGTAGCTCTTCCATTCGGGTTGGTTACAGCCCCAAGAATTTTTACAAAGGTTCTGGGATCACTTCTGGCGGTCCTAAGACCGCGAGGCATATCGGTGGCTCCTTACCTGGACGACATCCTGATACAGGCATCAAGCTTTCAAATTGCCAAATCTCATACAGAGATATTTCTGGCATTCCTGAGGTCGCATAGGTGGAAAGTGAACGAAGAAAAGAGTTCTCTATCTCCTCTCACAAGGGTTTCCTTCCTAGGGACTCTAATAGATTCTGTAGAAATGAAAATTTACCTGACGGAGCCCAGGTTATCAAAACTTCTAAATGCTTGCCGTGTTCTTCACTCCATTCCGCGCCCCACGGTGGCTCAGTGCATGGAAGTAATCGGCTTAATGGTAGCGGCGATGGACATAGTGCCATTCGCGCGCCTGCATCTCAGACCGCTGCAATTATGCATGCTCAGTCAGTGGAATGGGGATTACACAGATTTGTCCCCTCTACTAAATCTGGGTCAGGAAACCAGAGATTCTCTTCTCTGGTGGTTATCTCGGGCCCATCTGTCCAATGGTATGACCTTTCGCAGACCAGATTGGACAATTGTAACAACAGATGCCAGCCTTCTAGGTTGGGGTGCAGTCTGGAACTCCCTGAAGGCTCAGGGTTCATGGACTCCGGAGGAGAAACTCCTACCAATAAATATTCTGGAGTTAAGAGCAATATTCAATGCTCTTCTGGCTTGGCCTCAGCTAGCAACACTGAGGTTCATCAGATTTCAGTCGGACAACATCACGACTGTGGCTTACATCAACCATCAAGGGGGAACCAGGAGTTCCCTAGCGATGTCAGAAGTCTCCAAGATAATTCGCTGGGCAGAGACTCACTCTTGCCACCTGTCAGCGATCCATATCCCAGGTGTAGAGAACTGGGAGGCGGATTTTCGTCAGACTTTTCATCCGGGGGAATGGGAACTCCATCCGGAAGTGTTTGCTCAATTGGTTCTCTGTTGGGGCAAACCAGAATTGGATCTCATGGCGTCTCGCCAGAACGCCAAGCTTCCTTGTTACGGATCCAGGTCCAGGGACCCAGAAGTGGCACTGATAGATGCTCTAGCAGCGCCTTGGTTCTTCAACCTGGCTTATGTGTTTCCACCGTTTCCTTTGCTCCCTCGTCTGATTGCCAAAATCAAACAGGAAAGAGCATCAGTGATATTGATAGCGCCTGCGTGGCCACGCAGGACCTGGTATGCAGACCTAGTGGACATGTCATCCTTTCCACCATGGACTCTGCCTCTGAGACAAGACCTTCTAATACAAGGTCCTTTCAATCATCCGAATCTACTTTCTCTGAGACTGACTGCATGGAGATTGAACGCTTGATCCTATCAAAGCGTGGTTTCTCCGAGTCAGTAATTGATACCTTAATACAGGCACGAAAGCCTGTCACCAGTAAAATTTACCACAAGATATGGCGTAAATATCTTCATTGGTGTGAATCCAAGAATTACTCATGGAGTAGGGTTAGGATTCCTAGGATATTGTCCTTCCTCCACGAGGGTTTGGACAAAGGATTATCAGCTAGTTCTTTAAAGGGACAGATTTCTGCTCTGTCTATTCTTTTACACAAGCGTCTGGCAGAAGTTCCAGACGTTCAGGCATTTTGTCAGGCTTTAGTTAGAATTAAGCCTGTGTTTAAACCTATTGCTCCTCCATGGAGCTTAAACTTGGTTCTTAAAGTTCTTCAAGGGGTTCCATTTGAACCCCTTCATTCTATTGATATCAAACTTCTTTCATGGAAAGTTCTTTTTCTGATGGCTATTTCCTCAGCTCGAAGAGTCTCGGAGTTATCTGCCTTACATTGTGATTCTCCTTATCTGATCTTTCATTCAGATAAAGTTGTTCTGCGTACAAAACCTGGGTGGTTTCTAACAAGAATATCAATCAAGAGATTGTTGTTCCATCATTATGTCCTAATCCTTCTTCAAAGAAGGAACGTCTTTTGCATAATCTAGACGTAGTCCGTGCCTTGAAGTTTTACTTACAGGCTACTAAAGATTTTAGCCAAACATCTAACCTGTTTGTTGTTTACTCTGGACAGAGGAGAGGTCAGAAGGCCTCGGCAACCTCTCTTTCTTTTTGGCTTCGGAGTATAATCCATTTAGCCTATGAGACTGCTGGACAGCAGCCTCCTGAAAGGAAAACAGCTCATTCTACTAGAGCTGTGGCTTCCACCTGGGCCTTTAAAAATGAGGCCTCTGTTGAACAGATTTGCAAGGCTGCAACTTGGTCTTCGCTTCATACTTTTTCCAAATTTTACAAATTTGATACTTTTGCTTCTTCGGAGGCTGTTTTTGGGAGAAAGGTTCTACAGGCAGTGGTTCCTTCCGTTTAAGTTCCTGCCTTGTCCCTCCCATCATCCGTGTACTTTAGCTTTGGTATTGGTATCCCACAAGTAATGGATGATCCGTGGACTGGATACACTTAAAAAGAGAAAACATAATTTATGCTTACCTGATAAATTTATTTCTCTTGTAGTGTATCCAGTCCACGGCCCGCCCTGTCCTTTTCAGGCAGGTCTGAATTTTAATTAAACTACAGTCACCACTGCACCCTATGGTTTCTCCTTTCTCGGCTTGTTTCGGTCGAATGACTGGATATGGCAGTGAGGGGAGGAGCTATATAGCAGCTCTGCTGTGGGTGATCCTCTTGCAACTTCCTGTTGGGAAGGAGAATATCCCACAAGTAATGGATGATCCGTGGACTGGATACACTACAAGAGAATTAAATTTATCAGGTAAGCATAAATTATGTTTTTTCTACCGCACCTATTTTACACTTACCCAACCATGATCATCAGTTCATCGTTGAGGTTGACGCCTCAAACACAGGCATTGGTGTTGTACTATCTCAACAAAGTCAACTTTCTTCTAAAATACATCCCATTGCCTTCTATTCTAGAAATCTCTTACCTGCTGAGATCAACTACTCAGTAGGAGATAAAGAATTGCTAGCAGTCAAGTGTGCATTAGAAAATTGGCGACATTTATTAGAAGGTACTTCAAATACTTTTCTAGTCTATACTGACCATAAAAACCTTGAGTATCTTAAACAAAATAAAACACTGTCTTCATGCCAGGTCAGATGGGGACTTTTCTTTGACATATTTGACTTTCTAATCACATACTGACCAGGTTCACGGAACACCAAAGCGGATGCTTTATCCAGATGTAATAATTACAATTCTGAGAAGGATGATCCAACACACATCATTCCACCAGAAAAGATTATAGGTACCTTAACTTGTAACCTCTTTACAATCTGATTTACTAAAGAATGGGATTAGAAAATATATCTCAGGATTATATTACCAAGGTGATAACTTATATATCCCTAAGGATCTACTTCCTACCCTTCTAAAACACTTCCATGACTCACCTTTCTTTGGAATTCAAGGAATTACTAAGACTCTCAAATTAATTCATAGAAAATTCTGGTGGCCTCAAATGGAAAAAGATGTACAAAATTTCAGGGGGTTGGACCAGAAGAAAACTCTTGGATACCTCATACGGAGATCCATGCACCTCGATTACTGGCCAGTTTTCATTCTAAATATCCATCAAAGCCGGGTCCTGAA
The DNA here is from genome assembly GCF_027579735.1 of Bombina bombina. NCBI lineage: Eukaryota > Metazoa > Chordata > Amphibia > Anura > Bombinatoridae > Bombina > Bombina bombina. The sequence goes on along the minus strand of NC_069500.1, from coordinate 1,225,186,453 downwards.
TCCTCAGTGAGGATTCCTTGACGGGAGGGATCTGTAATATCATGACACTGTTCCTTTAAACTCCATTCTCCTCCCCCATCAATACCTGATAGTTTAATCCTCCTTGCCACTCTGTCTCTTTATTAAGACCCTGTTATTGGTATCCTAATCTTAACCAATATTACCTGTTGCTTACTATAACTCCTCTTGTTACTTTCACTGACATCTATTTTGGAGTCTGTTACCTGTCACATGATCGGATCGTCAACCTGCTGTGAATCCTGTATCCGCTCCTCGTACTCACTGCAGTGTGCTGAACCAAGAGTAATTTACCTGCTTGCAGTCTCCATTGCTCTCCCGGATTCACTTGTTAAGCTCTACGTGTTATATCACTGCTTCATCCGTGTCTCACACATTAACCGCTCCTCATACCTCTGTACTCGGGAACCGCAAGTATATTTTGTATTGTGCAAACAAACTTATAACGGAACATGTGTTATAATTGACTTTAATATGCTTGCTATAACATTGCTTTGCTATCTAACCTGCTTCTCATAATTGTAATCTATCTGAGTTTCACATATACCTCAGTATCTGCTATTATATTGTTTATTCTGCTCATTATATCACCTTTATTGTGCAAAGACTATATATAGCTACAAAACATATATATATTCCTTTAAAGGAAGTTTAATTCTTTCAGCACATTACAGCTAGGAAGAGGTCAAGAACCCATATCAGAACTTAAAATCCCTCCTACCTCCCTTTTCTCTCTTAGTTTAACGTATAGCTGAGTAGAGAATAGAAAACAGATAAGTAGGAAAGACAAAGCAGGGTCTATAGAGGTGTCATAAGAACTATTGTCGAAAAATTTAAATGGGCGGGGCCTGTGGACCATCATCATTCTGAATTAAAAGAACTTATCAGGTAAGCATAAATTTTGTTTTCTTTCGTAAAATGGTGATGGTCCACTGTCCTCAATAACATAAGGGATTAATACCCAAGCAGATGGTCTATGTTATGGAAAGGGTGGGACAAATTTTCTGGCAGTTCCCATTTAGCCGACACTGTGGCCTGAAGGACTTTCCTGCCAAAAGCTGCTTGCAAAAGAACAATTAATATTATTGATGTTGACTCCTGTTTGATCTGAGTAATGATTCTTGGAAGAAGAACAAAGGAAACAGGCTAGATGAAACTCCCATGGACATACCAAGGTGTCTATTATGTGAGCCTTTTGATATTGCACAATAGATTGGAAGCATGTGATTTAAGTGAGATCAGATCTATGTCCTGTAAGCCCCATTTGATCACACAGAGATCGAAAATGTCCTAATGTAGAGACCACTCTCTCTGGATGGACCGACTGACTGCTGAGATGATCCACCTTTCAGTTGTTCACACCTGGTATGTGAATTGCCAATAGGGAGCCAATGATTCCTCTCTGCCTAAGGTCCTCACAAAAAACACCTGCATAGAGGATGTTATCAAATCTGAAACCTTAGGTTATCAGCACAAGAATTATTTAGTACATTTACCTCAGGAGACTGAGTTAAATCCCCAGATTTACACTTACTTACTTTGGGGACAGCCGCTAAACAATCTGTCACTATTTTGTACATTATTTTTAACTTCAGGAGTAAAATCAGTAGTTTCCCCCTGAGTGACAAGTACAGGGCAAATTTCCCTCTGGGAAGTGGACAGTTGCAGCTGATTTGTATGCAAAATCTGAGGTATACAATTCTCACAGATTTGATTGACCTGCCATACTGGAACAGATTTGCAACATAACATATATATGTAGGAAGAGGAAAATCAGAAACTGACTTCTCTATAGAGATATCAGTGGTAAACTAATTTTATTCCGTTTAAACTTATAATAAAAGTATTCAATGACACCATATATAAGGTGCAGTACAGAAATAACAGGTAGAGAGCCCTCTACACTGAGCTTAAACTCCCTCAGACACCTTAATTTATCCCTAGGTGTAGGTAAAACTACAGCCCCTATGTACACTGATTTGCCCCTAAGTACCCCCTTGCAGCTCCTGTATGTGTACTCACCACCTTCCAGGGTATAGAAATAACTGACAAGGTACTGATAATCTGGACCAACACTGCAGAGTAAAAATTAAAGGCTGGAGAAGGTCCAGTCTGAGGAGAAAGCCCAGGAACGCTGAGGGGGCAGGGCTATTGCCAGGAGAAAAGCCAGTGCTGCAGGGAACCGTTTAAAACAACTTTTAGTCTCCCGAGAAAAATAAATGTGCACCAAGCATTTTACACATAAAAACCTAATAACATGATGTTCCCCCTGCCTAACCGTAGCCTCTTCTCCGGAACTGCTAACTGCACTAAGCAGATGGCGGTTTTCTTAAAGGGCCATGCACCTATTTTTCTTTGATTTTTTTTTAAGTATTTTTTTTTATTGAGGTTGTTAGAAAGTACATCAGATAACAATACAATACAAGTGTTATAAGGTATATCAATAAATGTTATGCTAATACAACAAGGTACACAAAAACTTAGCATAGGGTTGTGTGCATTCTGAAGACAAAAGAAAATTCTGACAACAAACAACTGAAGATGAAACCTCATTTTTATATAGTATATATCCCTCTAGGATTTCTGAGGGTCACTCATGGACCCAATTGCTGATAAGCGACACATGGGAGGGAAACTAATGATATGAGCGGTCATTCATGGACCCTATGACACTTAGCTTAGCAAGTATTTTAAAGAAATATGATATAAGAACAACGTGCTAGGTATATAGTAGTAATCATAAAACAGGGGAATTATATGGTTATAAAAATGAAACATTTTAAAGTAGGATAAGAATGCTTATATTAAATGGCCTTGTTTGTTAGTTATCTAGTAATAAACAGAGAACATAGGAGTTGTAAGGCTTATCTAAGTATCTGGATGAGCAGGCAGTAAATTGATATAAGTATTTATGAGAACAAGAAACTAAAGTAAGGCTTGTCCAGGTGTGAGCCCTATGAGGAGAGTTACTATAGTTATTTGCCCTTTCTATGGAGTATAGTTAAGGATATAATGCTAATGATATGTAAAACATAACAGAGATAGAGGAAATAAGAAACGCTAGCCCATCTACATTCCCTTCTATTGGGAAATAGTATTAAAAGTTAAATAAATTATACAGTTATCCCTTGTATGGAGGTATATTGTCTGGTTGTAAGGCAGTGTATAACAGAGAAAAAGCTTACTTTATACAAACAAATGATCTCAGGTTGCACACCAATGTATAAACAGCCTTAGCCTGGTATTTGTAAAAGGCTTAATGTTAGAAACAGTCTCTAGTGACACTTAGTCCATCAAATGCAGAAATTGGCTATAAAGCTGAGCATATCTAGAAATTAGAAACAATTAAGATATATACTAAAGCTAATTTAGGGTTAAACTCACATAGTTTAAGTTAGCATGCCATGTGATACTATGACCTATAGCAAAAAAGTCAAATATGCTTCTATTAAAAAGCTATCGCCTAGATTACAAGATTTGCGGTAAGAGGGGTGCATGGCTAACTTGCAGTTTATTCTCACCGCTCACTTACCTGCAGCGCTCCACACTGCACTCCAATACCAGCGCTGCTTAAGTCAGCAGTGAGCTGCTTGTACGTGCTTGTGCACGATTTCCCCATAGACATCAATGGGGAGAGCCGGCTGAGAAAAAGTCTAACACCTGCCAAAAAGCAGTGTAAATCTCAGTAACGCAGCCCCATTGATTCCTATGGGGAAACACATTTTATGTTTACACTTAACACCCTAACATGAACCCCGAGTCTAAACACCCCTAATCTTACACTTATTAACCCCTAATCTGCCGCCCCCGACATCGCTGACACCTGCATTATACTTATTAAGACCTAATCTCCCGCTCCGGACATTGCCGCCACCTACATTATACTTATGAACCCCTAATCTGCTGCCCCCAACATCGCCGACACCTACATTATATTTATTAACCCCTGAGTTCTATCACATGAATTGTTTCAAGAAATATAAGTAATCACAGAAAACTGCTGTCCGCTAACGTGATAATTGGTTACATATGGGTCTGACAAAGGTGGTAATGTGGTAATATGGCCTATCAAATAAATATAGAGAAGAAGCTCAAAAACAACTTAGAGACAATAAATGTTACCGGAAATTAAATTACAACCCATCACATGAGTATCTACAGGAATATGCTAATATCATTACTTCAGCTAAATACAATGGATTATTAACTCCAAAAGAGTATACATTTCTGAAAGTAACAAATCCAACTGTCTCTACATTTTATTTGATACCCAAGATCCATAAAGTTCCATCTCATCCACCAGGCCGCCCAATAGTGTCCGGGATCAAGGCGAGCCAATTTATTGACTTCAGGTTGAGACAATATCTCACACAACTGCCATCTTATGTGAAGGACACTACCGATGTCCTAAAACAATTAGATAACATTCATGTCAGCAATGACATTTGGCTAGTAACAGCAGACGTGGAGTCCTTATATACGAGCATTTACCACAAACTAGGACTCAGAGCAGTTAGAAACTTTTTGGAAATGGGCTCAGAAGATGAGAGGGAACATATGAGTTTATTTTAAACTTGTTACAATTTATTCGAAATCACAATTTTTTCACTTTTGACCATGCGTTATATCTTCAAATCAGGGGGACTGCCATGGGTACTGCCTGCGCCCCAACATACGCCAACCTTTTCCTAGGCTGGTGGGAGCGACATGTTGTCTTCTCTGATATGAATGATAAATATACTGATCGGATACCTCTATGGCTGCGTTACATAGATGACGTGCTTTTTCTTTGGGAAGGCACCAAGGATGAACTTGATATATTCCTGCAGAATATAAATTCAAACAATCTCAATATAAAATTAACCCATGAAGCTAGCAAAAATTCAATATCATTCCTAGATCTGACAATTACCAAGAACTTAGATGGTACTCTCAGTACAGATGTATTTAGAAAAAAGACAGCTACCAACAGTATACTGCATAGTACCAGCGCACATGTGCCAAACACTGTGAAATCTCTCCCAATTGGAGAATTCCTTAGAATGAAGAGGAATTGCTCAACTAATGAAAAATTTGAAGCCAGAGCAAAGGAATTGAGAATTAGACTCCTACAAAGAGGGTACAGTAGGAGATCAATAAAGAAAGCGGAATATCGGGCCAAATGCACTCCCAGACACGAATTATTGAAATCTAAACATCCAACTACCAACCAACAAGAAGCAGTCAGGTTTATTACCACCTACAACACTAAAACAGCTGACGTGTTAAACATTCTCAAAGAATCTTGGCATATTCTGCAATCTGACCAATCTCTAGGTGAAATTGTGGGAGAAAGAATACAAGTAGGGTACCGGAGGGCACCTAATCTAAAAGAAATGATCAGCCCTAGTCATTTGAAAGGCAATAGAACAAGAACTCCACTAAGACATGGTTCCTACAAATGTGGTACTTGCAGTACATGTAGCTTCATGAAGATAACAAATCAAATAGAAGATCGTTTTGGTAAAATCCATCAAATTAAATCCCATATCAATTGTACAACAGAGGGAGTGATTTATGTACTCCAATGCAAATGCTCAAAATGTTACGTTGGTATGACGACCAGGAAAATCAGAACTAGACTGCAGGAGCATCTCAGAAATATCAAAAACGCAGCCAATGACAGTAAAGCCGGGAAAACCATCACCTCGGTTGCCAGGCATTTTCTAAAAATGCATAAATCAAGACAATCAGATCTCCAATGTTGGGGGATACAGAAAATTGACCTAGGCATACGGGGGGGCAATATTGAACAGGCCCTTTTGAAGGCATAAAGTAGATGGATTTATCTGCTGAACACTATCCAACCTTTTGGACTTAATGAAAACAACAACTTCGTTGCATTCCTTTAATTTCCACAGTATAGTGCTATATACCGTTGTCCTTTTAATATTAATTCACCATGTCCTTTCTGTATGTGCTCTTGACATTCATACAATATCGAATCATTGTCTTAATATGTTAATCCCAGTCTCACAGATCATGGGATATGTGAGACTAAAATATATATATATATATATTTTCTCTACAAAAGCTATTTGTTGACACCTTTGCACTTATTATGGAGAGGCACAGAATAATAATATGTGCTTTCTCCAACACAACTGTACAAGCACAGTCTATCTCTATGGAATGATCTGTTACTCTTAGGATCAGCCACTAAATTATCACAAATATTATCACTCACTTCTATTATGAAGTCGTTTATTGTTTATTTATGTCACATAAAGTACTCAAAATTGAGCCAATATTATAATATAAAAAAGTTTTTTTGAACTATAAATTCCTCAGTATAATTATCCCATTTACTAATGTCATTACAGAATTTTACCAAGTGCACTATCACATTATTTATTTAGGCCTAGATTTGGAGTTCGGCGGTAGCCGTCAAAACCAGCGTTAGAGGCTCCTAACGCTGGTTTTGGGCGCCCGCTGGTATTTGGAGTCAGTGATTAAAGGGTCTAACGCTCACTTTTCAGCCGTGACTTTTCCATACCGCAGATCCCCCTACGCCATTTGCGTAGCCTATCTTTTCAATGGGATCTTTCTAACGCTGGTATTTAGAGTCGTTTCTGAAGTGAGCGTTAGAGCTCTAACGACAAGATTCCAGCCGCCTGAAAATAGCAGGAGTTAAGAGCTTTCTGGCTAACGCCGGTTCATAAAGCTCTTAACTACTGTACCCTAAAGTACACTAACACCCATAAACTACCTATGTACCCCTAAACCGAGCTCCCCCCACATCGCCGCCACTCGATTAAAATTTTTAACCCCTAATCTGCCGACCGCCACCTACGTTATACTTATGTACCCCTAATCTGCTGCCCCTAACCCCGCCGACCCCTGTATTACATTTATTAACCCCTAACCTGCCCCCCACAACGTCGCCGCCAGCTACTTAAAATAATTAACCCCTAATCTGCCGCTCCGTAAACCGCCGCAACCTACGTTCTCCCTATGTACCCCTAATCTGCTACCCCTAACACCGCCGACCCCTATATTATATTTATTAACCCCTAACCTGCCCCCCACAACGTCGCCGACACCTGCCTACACTTATTAACCCCTAATCTGCCGAGCGGACCTGAGCGCTACTATAATAAAGTTATTAACCCCTAATCCGCCTCACTAACCCTATCATAAATAGTATTAACCCCTAATCTGCCCTCCCTAACATCACCGACACCTAACTTCAATTATTAACCCCTAATCTTCCGATCGGAGCTCACCGCTATTCTAATAAATGGATTAACCCCTAAAGCTAAGTCTAACCCTAACACTAACACCCCCCTAAGTTAAATATAATATTTATCTAACGAAATAAATTAACTCTTATTAAATAACTTATTCCTATTTAAAGCTAAATACTTACCTGTAAAATAAATCCTAATATAGCTACAATATAAATTATAATTATATTATAGCTATTTTAGGATTAATATTTATTTTACAGGCAACTTTGTAATTATTTTAACCAGGTACAATAGCTATTAAATAGTTAAGTTAATAGTTACCTAGTTAAAATAATAACAAATTTACCTGTAAAATAAATCCTAACCTAAGTTATAATTAAACCTAACACTACCCTATCAATAAAATAATTAAATAAACTACCTACAATTACCTACAATTAACCTAACACTACACTATCAATAAATTAATTAAACACAATTCCTACAAATAAATACAATTAAATAAACTAGCTAAAGTACAAAAAATAAAACAGAACTAAGTTACAGAAAATAAAAAAATATTTACAAACATAAGAAAAATATTACAACAATTTTAAACTAATTACACCTACTCTAAGCCCCCTAATAAAATAACAAAGCCCCCCAAAATAAAAAATTCCCTACCCTATTCTAAATTAAAAAAGTTACAAGCTCTTTTACCTTACCAGCCCTGAACAGGGCCCTTTGCGGGGCATGCCCCAAGAATTTCAGCTCTTTTGCCTGTAAAAAAAAACATACAATACCCCCCCCCAACATTACAACCCACCACCCACATACCCCTAATCTAACCCAAACCCCCCTTAAATAAACCTAACACTAAGCCCCTGAAGATCTTCCTACCTTGTCTTCACCATCCAGGTATCACCGATCCGTCCTGGCTCCAAGATCTTCATCCAACCCAAGCGGGGGTTGGCGATCCATAATCCGGTCCAGAAGAGGCTCCAAAGTCTTCCTCCTATCCGGCAAGAAGAGGACATCCGGACCGGCAAACATCTTCTTCAAGCGGCATCTTCGATCTTCTTCCATCCGGAGCGAAGCGGCAGGATCCTGAAGACATCCAGCGCGGAACATCCATCCGGACCGACGACTGAACGACGAATGACTGTTCCTTTAAGGGACGTCATCCAAGATGGCGTCCCTCGAATTCCGATTGGCTGATAGGATTCTATCAGCCAATCGGAATTAAGGTAGGAATTTTCTGATTGGCTGATGGAATCAGCCAATCAGAATCTAGTTCAATCCGATTGGCCGATCCAATCAGCCAATCAGATTGAGCTCGCATTCTATTGGCTGATCGGAACAGCCAATAGAATGCGAGCTCAATCTGATTGGCTGATTGGATCAGCCAATCGGATTGAACTTGATTCTGATTGGCTGATTCCATCAGCCAATCAGAAAATTCCTACCTTAATTCCGATTGGCTGATAGAATCCTATCAGCCAATCGGAATTCGAGGGACGCCATCTTGGATGACGTCCCTTAAAGGAACAGTCATTCGTCGTTCAGTCGTCGGTCCGGATGGATGTTCCGCGCTGGATGTCTTCAGGATCCTGCCGCTTCGCTCCGGATGGAAGAAGATCGAAGATGCCGCTTGGAGAAGATGTTTGCCGGTCCGGATGTCCTCTTCTTGCCGGATAGGAGGAAGACTTTGGAGCCTCTTCTGGACCGGATTATGGATCGCCAACCCCCGCTTGGGTTGGATGAAGATCTTGGAGCCAGGACGGATCGGTGATACCTGGATGGTGAAGACAAGGTAGGAAGATCTTCAGGGGCTTAGTGTTAGGTTTATTTAAGGGGGGTTTGGGTTAGATTAGGGGTATGTGGGTGGTGGGTTGTAATGTTGGGGGGGGGGTATTGTATGTTTTTTTTTACAGGCAAAAGAGCTGAAATTCTTGGGGCATGCCCCGCAAAGGGCCCTGTTCAGGGCTGGTAAGGTAAAAGAGCTTGTAACTTTTTTAATTTAGAATAGGGTAGGGAATTTTTTATTTTGGGGGGCTTTGTTATTTTATTAGGGGGCTTAGAGTAGGTGTAATTAGTTTAAAATTGTTGTAATATTTTTCTTATGTTTGTAAATATTTTTTTATTTTCTGTAACTTAGTTCTTTTTTATTTTTTGTACTTTAGCTAGTTTATTTAATTGTATTTATTTGTAGGAATTGTGTTTAATTAATTTATTGATAGTGTAGTGTTAGGTTAATTGTAGGTAATTGTAGGTAGTTTATTTAATTATTTTATTGATAGGGTAGTGTTAGGTTTAATTATAACTTAGGTTAGGATTTATTTTACAGGTAAATTTGTTATTATTTTAACTAGGTAACTATTAAATAGTTCTTAACTATTTAATAGCTATTGTACCTGGTTAAAATAATTACAAAGTTGCCTGTAAAATAAATATTAATCCTAAAATAGCTATAATATAATTATAATTTATATTGTAGCTATATTAGGATTTATTTTACAGGTAAGTATTTAGCTTTAAATAGGAATAAGTTATTTAATAAGAGTTAATTTATTTCGTTAGATAAATATTATATTTAACTTAGGGGGGTGTTAGTGTTAGGGTTAGACTTAGCTTTAGGGGTTAATCCATTTATTAGAATAGCGGTGAGCTCCGATCGGAAGATTAGGGGTTAATAATTGAAGTTAGGTGTCGGCGATGTTAGGGAGGGCAGATTAGGGGTTAATACTATTTATGATAGGGTTAGTGAGGCGGATTAGGGGTTAATAACTTTATTATAGTAGCGCTCAGGTCCGCTCGGCAGATTAGGGGTTAATAAGTGTAGGCAGGTGTCGGCGACGTTGTGGGGGGCAGGTTAGGGGTTAATAAATATAATATAGGGGTCGGCGGTGTTAGGGGTAGCAGATTAGGGGTACATAGGGAGAACGTAGGTGGCGGCGGTTTACGGAGCGGCAGATTAGGGGTTAAAAAAATATGCAGGGGTCAGCGATAGCGGGGGCGGCAGATTAGGGGTTAATAAGTGTAAGGTTAGGGGTGTTTAGACTCAGGGTTCATGTTAGAGTGTTAGGTGCAGACGTAGGAAGTGTTTCCCCATAGGAAACAATGGGGCTGCGTTAGGAGCTGAACGCTGCTTTTTTGCAGGTGTTAGGTTTTTTTTCAGCTCAAACAGCCCCATTGTTTTCTATGGGAGAATCGTGCACAAGCACGTTTTTGAGGCCGGCCGCGTCCGTAAGCAACTCTGGTATCGAGAGTTGCATTTGCGGTAAAAATTCTCTACGCTCCTTTTTTGGAGCCTAACGCAGCATTTGTTTGAACTCTCGATACCAGAGTTAATTTTATGGTGCGGCCAGAAAAAAGCCCGCGGAGCGTTAACAGCCCTTTTACCGCCGAACTCCAAATCTAGGCCTTAGTGTTTAACTTCACTTTTATTATTTTTTGAACTTCACCTGTGGATTAGCACATTGCTGTATAATTAATTTTGCTATCACTTTCACTTCACGTAGTCAACAATTAGTTTCCCTATTCTAAATATATCTTTTGATTAACATTCACCTTACTTACTTATTTATCTTCATATAATGTATGTAAACAATATCAACACAGATTCGTATGAATGGAACAAGTGCCTGTCAAGGCAGAGCATACTAGACATCGCTTAGGACCCAGAGAATTCTAAGATACGGGACCGCATGACGTCATCTAGGAGGCGGTATACTTAGACACTGATGTTATTTAAACCCAGTTTCACGCGCTGTGTGCGCACCCTTTGACAAAGCCGACAAGCGGCGAAAAATGTTAGGTAAATGGTGAGGGGCCCAGTGAGCTCCTGTGTTTTAGGAAGCGCTTAGTGGGGAACGACCAGCGTGTCCCAGCTGTTAATACTCCTAACTCTTATTTAACTATAACTTCAGCAGTCTAGCTATTAGGGTGTGCTTGTTACTCATTTATCTACAGGTTTATATGCTTTGCAGCACGTCTACTACCATTGATCTATATAGAGGTTTTCATATTATGCAGCACGCTGACTGCAGACGCTGTAAATGAACTCGGTTCATAATAAAATTTGTGATGCATACCGGTCTTTAAACTATTAATCTCTATTTTATGTTATGCAGCACGCTGACTAAAGACGCTGTGAACAGTTTTGGTTCTCAATAAAATTTGTGATTCATACCGATCTCTGAACCATCAACCTCTATTATCTAAGTAATGGTGCCACATTCTATTAAATGGGTTTAATAAACCAAATCTAAACATACAGTGTACATTTATAACAAATAACAAACGGTGGTAACAATTTAGCCATACTGAAAACTAGAGACACTGAGTTACATTGTACATATGTGAGTCGCAAACATAAAGGGCTTGTATTGACCGCTCTGACATAGTCAGCATTTGAATTAATTCAACTGATATTTTGAGCGGAAAGCTATCAATTCCTTTCAACTAAGAACAGCTACGCTATTTCTTAAAACAACCGTGAATTACACAATAATTTATTCCAATATATTAAGATATAGTGTTTTTTGCTAATACGGTCTAATTTTGAATAATGTGCCTTAACTTAGGAACTATATGCTAAATGTATGTGGGCACTTTAGTGGCCTACACTATTGTTTTACTTACTCTGCTCCCACATCTATTATGATAGATATATAGTCATACTGTATATTCACAAACTAACTATATAATGGATTCACACTGTCTATCTATGCCAATTTAGCGCTTTAGCTAATATAACCCATACTTAGAGCAGGGAGAAATTTATGAATGGTGAATAAACAACATTGTTGTAGTTTGTGACAATAGACCAATTCATAATAATTGGATGAAGACCCATTTTGCATTTGCATAAAGACTTAGCAATTTGCAAATTTTATTAACCAGTAATAGTTTGCCTCACATGTACACATTATATGTACATTAATATTTGCACAGTCTGGTGGCTTGCTACATTTAGTTATTGACTCCACCTGTATTCCATTACTGATGATTTATTAACCCAGTAATACCCATTTATTAAACCTTGTATTTAATATATCTCACAGCTATACCCTTAGCTGCTGAATCACATTGTCATTTATTTAGGAGTACCAGCTGTTTATTAGTCAAATATAGCAGTATATACAAGCAATTTCTTTCATGCTGTCTGGTCTCAACATTAACAACTCCTTACTTTTTCGGAATAACTAGTTTATGTATGTGACTTGGACACTTAGCATGCTACACTATTAATATTTACTACCAAGTTGACACGCAGATCTATATACCCCCTATCCGTAGTTTTAAATTGTGTGTTGTGTGTGTGTGTGTGTGTGTGTGTATGTACATTTTAACTTAATTAATAAAAGTTACATTTTAATGTGCATTTTTTCACTTCTATCTTGACCCATATGTAACCAATTATCACGTTAGCGGACAGCAGTTTTCTGTGATTACTTATATTTCTCCAACATTGGTGTGTCCGGTCCACGGCGTCATCCATTACTTGTGGGAAATGTTCTCCCCCACAGGGAAAGGCAAGGAGAGCACACAGCAAGAGCTGTCGATATAGCTCCCCCTCTGGCTCCGCCCTCCAGTCATTCTCCTTGCTGCTCTGAACAAGTAGCATCTACCACGGGGATGGCGAGGAGTTTGTGGTGTTAGTTGTAGTTTTTTATTCTTCTATCAAGAGTTTGTTATTTTAAAATAGTGCTGGCTTGTACTATTTACTCTATAACAGAAAAGTGATGAAGATTTCTGTTTAAGAGGGCTATGATTTTAGCACAAGTAACTAAAATCCATTACTGTTACCACGCAGGACTGTTGAAACAAGAGAACTTCAGTTGGGGGTAACAGTTTGCAGACTCATCTGCTTCAGGTATGACTAGTCTCCTTCTAACAACACAGGCTAATGCTAGATGACAGTCATTTTTCCCCTCAGGGGAAACGGTAAGCCATTTTTCTTTCACCTCAGCAAAAAAGATAACAGGCTTCCCCTTTTTGTTTTTTATGCTGGTAGACACTGTTAGGGGCTAAATCGATTGGTTTTTATTACAATATTATACTATTTGAAATATTTTATAAGCTCACATACACTTGGGAACGTTTTTTATTGATCTGGCTTGTTTTAGACACCTAAATCTAGTCAGGAAGGCCCCTTCACTCTAGTGTGCTGAGGGAGGAAGCCTCATTTTGGCACTTCAGCTGTGCAGTTGAATTTCAAGGCAGTGCATGCAGATTCATGTGAGAGGGTCCTGTGGTTCAGAAAGTGACTCCAAAAGGCTTTTTTTCTGTGAATGGTGACCCCTAAGGAAGGTAAAAAGCTGCAGCAAGGCTGTAGCTGGGATTGTGGTGTGTAAAAACGGTTAAATCCAACAATTAGCTCCGGTTTGCTTGTTTTAAGAGCTAGAGTCTCCATATTTGCTGTGCAATACTTTCTAAGCATTAAGACACTGGGGTCCAAATTTCAGAAAAAATGGATATTGCCTTCATAGTTTTTTGAACATTCAGAAATAAATGTGTCATTTTATTATTTAAAGTAACGTTTTTGTTTAAAATCGTTTTTATTGCATTGTTTGCCTGCCTAAATCTGTTTAACATGTCTGTTCCATCAGATAACCTATGTTCTGTGTGTATAGAAACAAATGTGGTTCCCCCTTCGAGTGTTTGTGATAATTGCGCCATAGCGTCCAAACAAAATCAGGACAGCTCTGTTATTTTTCATAATGTTGCCCAAGATGATTTATCTAATGAAGGTAGTGGGGATAGCTCTACATCCTCTCCTTCTGTGTCTACACCAGCTTTGCCCGCGCAGGCGACACCTAGCGCGCCAGTGCTTATTTCTATGCAACAATTATCAGCAGTAGTGGATAATTCTATAGCAAATCTTTTATCCAAACTGCCAGTTTTTCAGAGAAAGCGTGATTGTTCAGTTTTAAATACAGATAAAAAGGATGAACAATCAGACGTTGACGATGCCTTATCTATTTTACCCTCACATCAATCGGAATTGGCTGTGAGGGAAGGGCTGTCTGAGGGTGAAATTTCAGACTCAGGAAAAATTTCTCAACAGGCAGAACCTGATCTAGTGGCATTTAAGTTTAAGCTAGAACATCTCCGCGCTTTGCTTAAGGAGGTATTAGCTACTCTGGATGACTGTGATTCCATGGTAGTACCAGAGAAGTTGTGCAAATTGGACAAATTTTTACAGGTCCCAGTGCACGACGACGCTTTTCCAATACCTAAGAGGGTAGCGAACATAGTGGAAAAGGAGTGGGAGAAGCCAGGTGTACCCTTTGCCCCACCTCCTATATTTAAGAAAATGTTTCCCATAGTAGACCCTAGAAGGGACGCATGGCAAACGGTCCCGAAGGTTGAGGGAGCTGTTTCAACACTAGCGAAGCGCACAACTATTCCTATAGAGGACAGCTGCGCTTTCAAAGATCCTATGGATAAAAAATTGGAAGGATTGCTTAAAAAGATTTTTGTTCAGCAAGGGTTCATCCTTCAACCAGCTACGTGTGTTATTACTGTCACTTCAGCGGCGTCCTTTTGGTTCGAAGAACTAGAAAGGTCGCTCCAGAAAGAGACTTCCTATGAAGAAGTCATGGACAGAATTCACGCATTAAAGTTAGCTAATTCCTTTATATTGGATGCCGCCTTTCAAATAACGAAATTGGCGGCGAAAAACTCAGGTTTTGCTATAGTAGCGCGGAGGGCGCTTTGGCTAAAATCCTGGTCGGCAGACGTGTCGTCCAAGACTAAGTTACTGAATATTCCTTTCAAGGGTAAGACCCTTTTTGGGCCGGAATTGAAGGAAATTATTTCAGACATCACTGGGGGTAAGGGCCATGCCCTCCCACAGGATAGGCCTTTTAAGGCTAAGAACAAGTCTAATTTTCATTCCTTTCGCTATTTCAGGAACGGACCGGCTAATAACTCCACTGCCGCTAGACAAGAAGGTAACGCGGCCCAGCCCAAACCCGCTTGGAAGCCCATGCAAGGCTGGAACAAGGGTAAACAAACCAAGAAACCTGCTGCTGCTACCAAGACAGCATGAAGGGGTAGCCCCCGATCCGGGACCGGATCTGGTAGGGGGCAGACTATCTCTCTTCGCTCAGGCTTGGGCAAGAGATGTTCTGGATCCCTGGGCACTAGAGATAGTTTCCAAGGGATACCTGTTAGAATTCAAGGGACTTCCTCCAAAGGGAAGGTTCCACCTGTCTCGCTTATCTTCAGACCAGATAAAGAAACAGACATTCTTACATTGTGTAAGAGACCTATCAAAGATGGGAGTGATAAACCCTGTCCCCTCCGGGGAACAAGGTCTAGGGTTTTACTCAAACCTGTTTGTGGTTCCCAAAAAAGAGGGAACTTTCAGGCCAATTCTGGATTTAAAGATATTAAACAAGTTCCTCAGAGTTCCATCCTTCAAGATGGAAACCATTCGGACAATCTTACCAACAATCCAGCAGGGTCAATTTTTGACTACCGTGGATCTGAAGGATGCGTATCTGCATATCCCAATCCACAAATCTCATCATCAGTTCCTGAGGTTCGCCTTTCTGGACAAACATTACCAGTTTGTGGCTCTTCCATTCGGTTTAGCCACCGCTCCCAGAATTTTCACAAAGGTGCTAGGGTCCCTTCTAGCGGTCCTAAGACCGAGGGGCATCGCTGTAGCACCTTATCTAGACGACATCCTAATCCAAGCGTCGTCTCTTTCCAAAGCGAGGGCTCATACAGACATTGTGTTGGCTTTTCTCAGATCTCACGGGTGGAAAGTGAACATAGAAAAAAGTTCACTGTCACCGTCCACAAGGGTTCCTTTTCTGGGAACAATAATAGATTCTGTGGAAATGAAGATCTTTCTCACAGACGTCAGAAAGACAAAGCTTCTAAAAGCTTGTCGAGTTCTTCACTCTATTCCTCAACCCTCCATAGCTCAATGCATGGAAGTAATAGGACTAATGGTCGCAGCAATGGATGTGGTTCCTTTTGCTCGAATTCATCTAAGACCATTACAGCTGTGCATGCTCAATCAGTGGAATGGGGACTATACAGACTTGTCTCCCCAAATTCAAGTAGACCAGGTAACCAGGGACTCACTTCTCTGGTGGTTGACCCAGGATCACCTGTCTCAGGGAATGAGTTTCCGCAGACCGGAGTGGGTCATCGTCACGACCGACGCCAGCCTCTTGGGGTGGGGCGCGGTCTGGGACTCTCTGAAAGTTCAGGGCCTATGGTCGCGGGAAGAGTCGCTTCTCCCGATAAACATTTTGGAACTAAGAGCTATATTCAATGCGCTCCTGGCTTGGCTTCAGCTAGCGGAAGCCAGGTTCATAAGATTTCAGTCGGACAACATAACGACTGTTGCGTACATCAATCATCAGGGGGGAACAAAGAGTTCCCTAGCGATGAAGGAAGTAACCAAGATAATCCAATGGGCAGAGAATCACTCCTGCCATCTATCTGCTATTCACATCCCAGGAGTAGACAACTGGGAGGCGGACTAATTGAGTCGTCAGACTTTCCATCCGGGGGAGTGAGAACTCCATCCGGAGGTCTTTGCTCAGTTAACCCAATTATGGGGCATTCCAGACATGGATCTAATGGCGTCCCGTCAGAACTTCAAGATTCCTTGCTACGGGTCCAGATCCAGGGATCCCAAGGCGACTCTAGTGGATGCATTAGTGGCGCCTTGGTCGTTCAACCTGACATATGTGTTTCCACCGTTTCCTCTCCTCCCCAGGCTCATAGCCAGGATCAAACAGGAGAAGGCCTCTGTGATTCTGATAGCTCCTGCGTGGCCACGCAGGACTTGGTATGCAGACCTGGTGAATATGTCATCGGCTCCACCATGGAAGCTACCTTTGAGACAGGACCTTCTAGTACAAGGTCCATTCGAACATCCCAATCTAGTTTCTCTGCAGCTGACTGCTTGGAAATTGAACGCTTGATTTTATCCAAGCGTGGGTTTTCAAATTCTGTGATTGATACTCTGGTCCAAGCCAGAAAACCTGTGACTAGAAGGATTTACCATAAAATATGGAAAAAAATATATCTGTTGGTGTGAATCCAAAGGATTCTCCTGGAGTAAGATTAAAATTCCAAAGATTCTCTCCTTTCTCCAAGAAGGTTTGGATAAAGGATTGTCAGCTAGTTCTCTAAAAGGACAGATTTCTGCATTATCCGTCTTGTTGCACAAACGACTGGCAGCTTTGCCAGATGTACAAGCTTTTGTTCAGGCTTTGGTTAGAATCAAGCCTGTTTACAGACCCATGACTCCTCCTTGGAGTCTAAATTTAGTTCTTTCAGTTCTTCAAGGGGTTCCGTTTGAACCTTTACATTCCATAGATATTAAGTTACTATCTTGGAAAGTTCTGTTTTTGGTTGCTATTTCTTCTGCTAGAAGAGTTTCTGAATTATCTGCTTTGCAGTGTGATCCACCCTATCTAGTGTTCCATTCAGATAAGGTTGTTTTGCGTACTAAGCCTGGTTTTCTTCCAAAAGTTGTTTCCAACGAGAACATCAACCAGGAAATAGTTGTTCCTTCTTTGTGTCCGAATCCAGTTTCAAAGAAGGAACGTTTATTACACAATTTAGATGTTGTTCGTGCTTTAAAGTTCTATTTAGAAGCAACAAAAGATTTTAGACAAACCTCATCCTTGTTTGTTGTTTACTCTGGTAAGAGGAGAGGTCAAAAAGCTACTGCTACCTCTCTCTCTCTTTCTGGCTGAAAAGCATTATCCGCTTGGCTTATGAGACTGCCGGACGGCAGCCTCCTGACCGTATCACAGCTCACTCCACTAGGGCTGTGGCTTCCACATGGGCCTATAAGAACGAGGCTTCTGTTGACCAGATATGTAAGGCAGCGACTTGGTCTTCTCTGCACACTTGCCAAATTCTACAAATTTGATATTTTTGCTTCTTCGGAGGCTGTTTTTGGGAGAAAGGTTTTGCAAGCCGTGGTGCCTTCTGTTTAGGTAACCTGATTTGCTCCCTCCCTTCATCCGTGTCCTAAAGCTTTGGTATTGGTTCCCACAAGTAATTTATGCTTACCTGATAAATTACTTTCTCCAACGGTGTGTCCGGTCCACGGCCCGCCCTGGTTTTTTTTTTTTTTTTTAATCAGGTTGAAAATTTTTTTCTTTATACACTACAGTCACCACGGCACCCTATAGTTTCTCCTTTTTCTCCTAACCGTCGGTCGAATGACTGGGGGGCGGAGCCAGAGGGGGAGCTATATGGACAGCTCTTCCTGTGTGCTCTCCTTGCCTTTCCCTGTGGGGGAGAACATTTCCCACAAGTAATGGATGACGCCGTGGACCGGACACACCGTTGGAGAAAGTAATTTATCAGGTAAGCATAAATTCTGTTTTCTTGAAACAATTCATGTGATAGAACTCAGGAGTGCTATAAGTGTATTCTCATTGAGGAGGGTCCTTACTCCCCTCAATTCCAGCAAATTCAGTTTCTATAATACACAGCACCAACCCTGGAATTCAGGTTATAATACCTGAGTATCCTGTGATAGGGCAGTAGTTCGTATCCACTTTTTAAGTAGCGCCATTGGACCCCCTTTTGTTTTCCAATTTTATTAACCCCTAATCTGCTGCCCCTAACATCGCCCCTACCTACATTTATTAACCCCTAATCTGCCGTCCCCAATGTCGCCGCCTCTATTCTAAATTTATTAACCCCTAAACCTAAGTCTAACCCTAAAACCCCCTAAACTTAAATATAATTTAAATAAATCTAAATAAAATTACTATCATTAACTAAATTATTCCTATTTAAAACTAAATACTTACCTGTAAAATAAATCCTAAGCTAGCTACAATATAACTAATAGTTACATTGTATCTAGCTTAGGTTTTATTTATTTTTTATTTTTTTTATTCTTTTTTTATTAAAGAAGCACAGGTACAAGTAGATATATATCAGCATTTACAAGGCATAGTTATAAGACATTAAAGAAATGCTACATACTAAACATCCGTATATTAACATTTGTGGTATAGTTGCCATTGAGCGTTACAGAAGAAGGTGGAATATTGCTCAAAGGTATATATGGACTATGCAAATCTGAATACAAAGGATTGAGACTGTATAAAAGAAATCTGAACATTGAGAGGTACATAAAGGACTAGTCGAGTACCATTTTATACTAAACCTGTGCCTCTTAATTTTTTTTTTTATATTAATAACTAAGAACAGAACAAAACATACAACAAAACATAAAACAAAACTTAAAACCAAATATTAACACTGGTGGTTTGCCCAAAAGGGTATACTAATTCTCATTGCAGTGGGTATAACAAGTAATATGCAGCTTTATAGAAGATGGAATATATGTATATGTGGTGCTCACATAGCAAAGAAACCAAGTGACATTCAGTTGTGCATATATACTGTATATATATATATATATATATATATATATATATATATATATACGCATACACACATACATATACATATATACCCACACATACAAGTCGTTGTAGATGAAACTAATAAAGTGAAACAGCAGGCTTTTATAATATGAGATGAGGTAAGCCAAGGCATGAAATACCAGTTGCATCATTCAATATGAAGAGAGAGGCAGCACTGAAAGATAATTAGCAGGAATGTTTAAGTAATGCTACTAATGTCTGGGCTATACTGTGGAAACAGAGACTGGGCAATCCCAGTATATTAAACACAAGTGATGCATGAGACTGCAAATAATTCTAATAAAGTAATACAGCATGCTTCTGCATATAGAGTAAACTTAAGTATATCAGAATAGAAAATACAAATTGCATCCTACAATGTAAAAAAAGAGGCAGGATTGAGAAATCATTAACAAAATATATAAGCAATAATACCAATGTCTAGGTTATACTGTGGAAACAAATTAGGAGTTTTCAGCATGGGAAAATGGGCAACCTCAATATGTTAACTCTAAAGTATGTAACTCTAAGAAAGGGAAACCATATTTTCCTACATATAGACATAGAAAGCAAAATGAGGTATCAGAGTATAAAATGCAAATTGTTTCATTCAATGTGATGACTGAGACAGCATTGATAGGGAGTGGACAAAATCTACATTGCTGAATACTTACTGTTGAATATTCAAAATAAAATAAAAAGTATTGCAGGCATATTTTTATCAAGGTTGTAAGAAACCTGTCATAAGTCATAAGTAAAATGAGGGTGCACTGAGATCTCTTTAATCCAGTCCCTTATGGAAGTCCCAAACATGAGGGGGGTGAATTAATACCCTATCTCTGTAAAGGATATCATCCAACTCCTACACGAGCAGGGAGAGGATGAACGCTGCAAACAAAGCATGAGTGAACAGGACAGAAACTGCTCCAAGTGTGGAATGAGAAATATATTGCAGCTGTCCCTGAAAAGGTCCTGCAGAGCTTTACATCTTTTCTATCCAGACAGTCTGCCCACATGTTGCTCCACTGAAATGGTCTCGTAAGTTTATAACACTGAGGGTTCCTCTGAGAGCAGCCAGCTGCTAGTAGCTCTGTAGCTGACATCAGTAAATCAAATAGGCACAAGTCTGTTATGTTTAAACTGACCTCATGGCATGTTTCTGCAGTCTTAGGTGGGAGTCTCAGTGATCCAAGAGATATATCCTCTGAGCAGCCGTTATGAGAGTCCAATATGAGAACAGTTAGATTGTCAGCATACTTCACATAGCCACTCTGTATTGGGTACTCATTAATAGAATTTTCCTTGTGATCTTCACACATGGTCATTATCAGTTTGGTGCCTCTCACAACTCCCTGAACTTCCTGGCATAACTCTAAACAGGCAGATAGCAATCTGTCCAGTGAAGGTGTAAACAGCATGGTCAGTTCCTGGATGAGGTTATCTTTGCACATCAGCATGTTGAATCCTACTTTGCATCCAGGATTATAGGAGGCCTCAGCTGCTGTTTATAAGATGGTGTAGGCAGTTTTACTGCTGTCTCTTCTCAGGGGCAAGGGAGTGATGTAGGAGCCCTTCACGCATCAGGTTTCAGCTGCAGCAAGTGCCCGCATATATTAGGATGCCTGCTCAGCAAGAAAAGTAGCGTGGGTTAGCTGGTGGCAGCGATTAATTGCTTTTTTTAAGAGCTGTTTTGCAGAGCTCTTTCTCCTTGCTGCCACCCGGTTGCTCCGCCCACAGGAAGTCCAGCTTAGGTTTTATTTTATTTTACAGGCAAGTTTGTATTTATTTTAACTAGGTAGAATAGTTACTAAATAGTTATTAACTATTTACTAACTACCTAGCTAAAATAAATACAAATTTACCTGTAAAATAAAACCTAACCTAAGTTACACTAACACCTAACACTACACTACAATTAAATAAATTACCTAAATGAAATACAATTAAATAAATCAAATACAATTAGCTAAATTACAACAAACAAACACTAAATTACAGAAAATAAAAAACAAATTACAAGATCTTTAAACTAATTACACCTAATCTAAGAGCCCTATCAAAATAAAAAAGTCCCCCCAAAATAAAAAATAAAACCCTAGCCTAAACTAAACTATCAATAGCCCTTAAAAGGGCCTTTTGCGGGGCATTGCCCCAAAGAAATCAGCTCTTTTACCTGAAAAATAAATACAAACAACCCCCCCAACAGTAAAACCCACCACCCACACAACCAACCCCCCCAAATAAAACCCTAACTAAAAAAACCTAAGCTCCCTATTGCCCTGAAAAGGGCATTTGTATGGGCATTGCCCTTAAAAGGGCATTTAGCTCTATTGCTGCCCAAAGCCCTAACCTTAAAATAAATCCCACCCAATACACCCTTAAAAAATCCTAACACTAACCCCCGAAGATTCAGTCCAAGCGGCAAGATGTCCTCAAGGAAGCCGTCAGAAGTGGTCCTCCAGACGGGCAGAAGTCTTCACCCAGACGCTATCTTCATCCTTCCGACGCGGAGCGGCTCCATCTTCAAGACATCCAGCGCGGAGCATCCTCTTCTTCCGACGTCTTCTTACTGAATGAAGGTACCTTTAAGTGACGTCATCCAAGATGGCGTCCCTTAGATTCCGATTGGCTGATAGAATTCTAAGTGACGTCATCCAAGATGGCGTCCCTTAGATTCCGATTGGCTGATAGAATTCTATCAGCCAATCTGAAATAAGGTTGAAAAAATCCTATTGGCTGATGCAATTAACCAATAGGATTGAACTGACTGTTCCAATCAACCAAAAGAATGCAAGCTCAATCCTATTGGCTGATTGGATCAGCCAATAGGATTTTTTCAACCTTAATTCTGATTGGCTGATAGAATTCTATCAGCCAATCGGAATCTAAGGGACGCCATCTTGGATGACGTCATTTAAAGGTACCTTCATTCAGCAAGAAGACGTCGGAAGAAGAGGATGCTCCGCGCTGGATGTCTTGAAGATGGAGCCGCTCCGCGTCGGAAGGATGAAGATAGAAGATGCCATCTGGGTGAAGACTTCTGCCCTTCTGGAGGACCACTTCTGCCGGCTTCCTTGAGGACATCTTGCCGCTTGGATGAAGACTTCTCCCGGTAAGTGAATTTTCGGGGTTAGTGTTAGGATTTTTTAAGGGTGTATTGGGTGGGTTTTATTTTTAGGTTAGGGCTTTGGGCAGCAATAGAGCTAAATGCCCTTTTAAGGGCAATGCCCATACAAATGCCATTTTCAGGGCAATGGGGAGCTTAGGTTTTTTTAGTTAGGATTTTATTTGGGGGGGTTGGTTGTGTGGGTGGTGGGTTTTACTGTTGGGGGGGGGGTGTTTGTATTTCCTTTTCAGGTAAAAGAGCTGATTTCTTTGGGGCAATGCCCCGCAAAAGGCCCTTTTAAGGGCTATTGGTCATTTAGTTTAGGCTAGGGGTTTTTTTTAATTTTGGGGGTGGCTTTTTTTATTTTGATAGGGCTCTTAAATTAGGTGTAATTAGTTTAAAGATCTTGTAATTTGTTTTTTATTTTCTGTAATTTAGTGTGTGTTTTTTTTTGTAATTTAGCTAATTGTATTTGATTTATTTAATTGTATTTCATTTAGGTAATTTATTTAATTGTAGTGTAAGTGTTAGTGTAACTTAGGTTAGGTTTTATTTTACAGGTAAATTTGTATTTATTTTAGCTAGGTAGTAAGTAAATAATTAATAACTATTTAGTAACTATTCTACCTAGTTAAAATAAATACAAACTTGGCTGTAAAATAAAAATAAACCCTAAGCTAGATACAATGTAACTATTAGTTATATTGTAGCTAGCTTAGGGTTTATTTTATAGGTAAGTATTTAGTTTTAAATAGGAATAATTTAGTTAATGATAGTAATTTTATTTAGATTTATTTAAATTATATTTAAGTTAGGGTGTGTTAGGGTTAGGGTTAGACTTAGGTTTAGGGGTTAATAAATTTAGAATAGTGGCGGCGGTGTTGGGGATGGCAGATTAGGGGTTAATAAGTATAATGTAGGTGGCGGCCATGTTAGGGGCGGCAGATTAGGGGTTAATAATATTTAACTAGTGTTTGCGAGGCGGGAGTGTGGCGGTTTAGGGGTTAATATGTTTATTATAGTGGTGGCGATGTCAGGAGCGACAGATTAGGGGTTAATAATTTTATTTTAGTGTTTGCGATGTTGGAGGGCCTCGGTTTAGGGGTTAACAGGTAGTTTATGGGTTTTAGTGTACTTTTTAGCACTTTAGTTATGAGTTTTATGCTACAGCTTTGTACCATAAAACTCTTAACTACTGACTTTAAAATGCGTTAGGAATCTTGGAGGTAGAGGGTGTACCGCTCACTTTTTGGCCTCCCAGGACAAACTTGTAATACCGGCGCTATGCAAGTCCCATTGAAAAAAGACTTTACGAAATTTACGTAAGTTGATTTAAGGCCAAAAAGGTGTGCGGTGCCCCTAAACCTGTAAAACTCGTAATACCAGCGGGCGTAAAAAAGCAGCGTTAGGACCTGTTAACGCTGCTTTTTAAGCTTACCGCAAAACTCGTAATCTAGCCGAGTGTTAGCATTGGTTTATATCAAGTGAAGATTGAACCCTTTTCAGTGCAGTATATGGGACAATGGCCTGAGTATAGATTGCCTTATTAGAACTTGGTTTGAGTTTTGTTCCACCAGAGGATTTTGATCTCTTTAAAAAATTAATAGATGTAAATAAATTAATAAGGAACATGACTCTTAAGAAACATTTTTCAGATGATATATCCACTGTTGATATTAACACAAAGGAGAATGACAATTTGACTAGTGAATTACCCTTTAGTGTGACCTGTGATATAATAGCCTTAGATTTACAGATAGAAGGAGATCCTAAGATAAAGAATTCCAACAAAGTATCATTCCCAAATTCCGAAATCCCTCTAAATTGTATCCAATTCAAAGCAGAGGAAATATATTGGAAAAATTTCAAAATAGAATTGAACAAGATTTAAACACACTAGCATATGCATGTAGAAAGGACAGGAGGAATGCAAATTTGAGTAGAGAATTGAAAGTAGCTATGAGACAACTAAGTGACAACCCTGATATAGTAATTAGGAATGCGGATAAGGGGGGATCTATTGTAGTCTTGAACAAAACCCATTTGATTCAGGAAGCAAACCTACAATTAGGTGACAGACAACAGTATATCAAATTAGAAACTGACCCTACAGTCAAATTCAGGAGGGAATTATTGCATCTAATAGATGATGGTTTTGAGGAAGGCTATTTTGAGCAGAATACAAAATTATTTTTGATTGTTGGGAATCCAGTGATCCCATTATTTAATATGCTTTCAAAAATACATAAGCGAATCGAGAATATGACAGGAAGGCCAATAATCAGTGGCATAGGCTCATTAAATGAACATATGTCACAATGGCTGGATGGAATCTTACAACCTATGGTAAAAAATGTAACAAGTTATTTATGTGACACGAAACAACTACTCACAGAAATTGAACAAATTAAATGGAAAATGGAGTTTAGTTGGTTGACCATAGATGTTCAAGCTCTTTACTCCTCAATACCCCATGAGATGGGTTTAAGAGCAATTGCATTTTTTGTAAATAGAACAGAAGGATTCAGTGAGAGCTTGGGAAAATGTATCTTGCGTGTAACTAAATATCTACTCACACACAACTTTTTTACCTTTGAGGGGGCTTTTTACCTCCAGAGATGTGGGACAGCTATGGGGGCAAAATTTGCCCCCTCCTATGCTAACCTCTTCATGGGGTGGTGGGAGCTGTCCCACATCTATGGTTGTAGAAGCCCCCTCAAGGAGAACATCATCTATTACCGTAGGTATATAGATTACCTCATTTGCATTTGGAAAGGTGATAAAAGTAGTGCACAAGAGTTTGTGACACTACTGGATGCAAATGGGGTAGGCATTACTTTTAGAATTTGAATGTGAAGAAATCCATTACTTGGATGTTAAATTGAAAGGTACTAGAGAAGGCAACAAAGGTACTAGAAAAGCCTATTGCGGGAAATACATTGTTACACGCTCAGAGCAGTCATCCTAGATGTGTGTTTGGCTCTGTAGCAAAGGGTCAGTTTATCAGACTGAAAAGAAATTGCAATACGGATACATTAAACATGCGGATATCCTATCCAGTAAACTGAGGGATAGAGGATATCGTAAGAAAACAATTGAAACTGCCAAAACTTCAGTAGCATTGATCAAATTAGAGGATTTGCTCAAGGAAAAGAAAATTTCATGTAAAGAGAGGGACAATAGGGTAACTTTTGTTACCAAGTATATTAATCAATATCATAAAATATGTTCCATACAGAGGCATCTTCCTTTATTACAGGCAGATGAAAAATTGGTTAAAATTGCGAGATAAGGTTGTAGATTTTCTTTCAAAAAGGGTATGTCCATAGGCAATCATATAGCCCCACCAAATTGAGGAAAAAGACAGCTATACAGAGCTCTTGGCTTACTTTTAAATGGACCTTCCACTGCAGCAATTTAACATGCAAAGCCTGCAAATTCCTTCAGGAAGGGAATTCCTTTAGAAGCACAGCTTCAGGAGAAAGATTTTTCCATAAGATGTGTTTGAATTGCAGAGAGACACATGTGATTTATTTACTTACATGTTTCACTTGTGACCTACAGTACGTCAGACTTACGACGAGGGAGGTAAGAGAGAGGATTAGAGAACATGTCAGTAATATAAAAAACGGTACTCTAACAACACCCCTTGTACAACACTTTAGAGATCAGCATCACAAATGTCCTACGTCTCTTAGGTGGACGATAATAGAAAAGATACAGAGGGTTAAAGGAGGACAAACCAAAGAAACAGAATTGGCATTGAGAGAGGTGTTCTGGATTCACAAATTAAAATCTAGAATACCTCTAGGACTCAACTCTGAATACGATGTGATTAATTTCTGGCAGTAGTTGAATATAATAGTGACAACGGTGTGTGGCAGCGACAAACAAATACGTTTTAGGTGATTATGTATACACATGTGTATCCTAGTTGCTTTAATTGCACGTAGTAAATAAACGAACTAAAGCTAAGTGAAGATTTAGAGGGGAATTTTAACTAAGAGAGGAGAAAGGTGGATAACATTATCACCTGTAGTGTACAAAACACTTTCTTGAAGTGAGCATTGGTACATATATAACATGCTTTCTTTTAATAATTATGTGAAAAAGAATATACAACCATATTTTTTCATATGAAACAAATTTAAATTAGTATAAGGATAGGCTATATCTTGAAAGGAGTTGTATTGAGTTAGAAAGAAATCAAAGAAGACAGCTTTTACTTGTAAGCTAACTCTGTCTAAAAATAAAAATGTCTAAAATTGTTTATGGGTACATGCACACATAGTAAAGAATGAGTCTCAGTTTATCTTATATAAAAATACCAAGGAATTAAATAGTTAATCAGAAGTTAGGTGGTTTGTTAAGGATGTCAGTAAGCACCAGGTGATGTGGTCTGTTAGGAGGTGAGAACACACAAGCACATCCAATCAGTGATAGGGTAGATAATAAGGTTTTAATTGTTATTAACCAATCAGAGGATTTTGAGACCTTTAAATAAGTTGTATAGTGGTATAGTTCCTATATGCTATGAGTACGGCAAACGCAGAAACACGTAAGCAGGAACGCTACCCTTGAACTTTGTGATTTGATATTGCAAATGGATTTTACCATTGTTTTGATGCAAGCTGCTGTAAGCTTAAATAAAAGCTAAGTTTTATTTATCCATTACCAGTGCCTAGTGCTCCTTATCTGTATGTGCATTCTACAAGTATTCTTGGGGACAAGTGAGCAGAGGCATTAAAGACAAGACAAGATTCATCAGACCCTGGGAATCGGTAAACTTCACAGACGCTGACAACTCAAAGTACACTGAGCATCCAGAGCATGAGAGATATAGACGAGCGCTGTGGATGATGTCATCAGCTACGGCCCATGGTTGACGGAGGGAGCAGGTACAGGTCGGAAGCAGCAGGAGAAAGTGAGGCGTGAGTAACACAGCCCGATGCACTGCTATCCAGACAGCTCTTGTGGACTGACCATGGAGGATTACGGGCTGTATGAGGAATTTTGATATGAAGCACTGATAAGACCAGATGATTAATGTATAAACTTTGTCAAATTGACTCTATCTCTCAGACCGGAATATATGCTAGGTACTTACCTTGGTATTTCAATATGATAACAGGTGACCCCGATGAAAATGAAACTGTGGAAAAGTAATTTTTTTGTATACCGTTTCCTAGTTGAAAAAATATATATATATTTATTATACAAAGCATGTGTTCCATTTGGTGCTAAGGCTAAAAACTGTGTTTGTTTGGTATAGATCGCCTTGTAAGTTAATTTATGTGTTGAGTGTAGGGGAGTACATTTTTCTTATCTGGGAAATATGAACATGTTAGGCTACGTGGGTAATGAAAAGCAGAGAAGGATCTGAGCGACTTTAAACCATAGAGAGGGGAGAGAAAAAGAATAACATTTGTGAAGATAAGCACTATGTGGAAGACAGTGAAAGCGTTCCAGCTGGCAGGGAGAGGAGCTGTGTCGTAAATGTCCCGTCTGACCTCCAGGCCAGTAGAGTAAGATACGGTCAAAGTAGGATGGGCTCTCTCCTCGGGGTCCAAGAGGGCATCGCCACTCACCCGATGCTTATTCTAGGGTAGTAAATGTCTATAAACCCTGAACGTGGAGAATTCCCAGTATCAGAGCTGTCGGTCCCATGCGGCAGGGCAGTGAAGATAGCAGACAGGGTCGATAGCAGCTCCCTCCTGACAAACCTGGGAAGTGTAATGCCGCCAGTCTCTTAGGTGAGTATATAGGTCTCAGATACTCCTGGGTCCAACCGCGGGAGCCTGCCGCTCCCCTCCGGACCAACACCAGAGGCAAATAACTTGATCATGCCAAAAAGCAAAAATAGTTCAGCACAAGTGTAAAAAATGTGCTTGCTGCAGGGTTCACACTCTAAACCCTCAAAGTATGTACTAAGTCCAGAGAGCAGCCACACCATATAAATATGAATTTTATTAGGTTAATACAAAAGCATAATAAAAATGCAACGTTTCGAACCACACAGGTTCTTAATCATGCATATACAAGTGCCTACAAAGCTCACTCTTATATCCTAGCAAACAACTCCACCCTTGTGACATCATCAGGATAGCACAGGTGGTTACTAATAGGTATTGCAATAATCATTAGTTACATCAGTAACGACAGTATTTTCTATCATATATACATCATTAGGTTACAATAATTATTAGTTACATCAGTAACAACAGTATTTTCTATAATTTATACATCATTAGGTTACCCATTAGATTAATGAAAACTTAGTTACTATATAAAAAACTACATCAATACATATACAAACAGATTTACACAGAGAGATCTACAAAAATACAGAAAGATCCCAATCGTTATTCATTCCTTGAGGCATCCTGGTCTCTAGGTGATATATCCAGAATGCCTCTCTCTCTGCTTTAATTTGTTAACTCTGTCGCCCCCTAGCCTGTCATCTGGTACCTGCTCAGTGATCTGATATCTAAATTGGCTCACTTTGTGCCCAGCCTCCTTAAAGTGACATGCAACAGGTGATTTTTCGTAGGCTGTTCTAATATTTGACTTAAGTTCCGTGATCCTATCACAGACTCGTCTAGTCATTTCACCTCCATAAAATCTAGCACACGGACATTTTAAAATATAGATGACATAGTTTGTGTTACATGTAAAAAAGCCATTGATCATATTTTTTTTTGCCTGTTTGGGGACGATAAAAGTTGGAACCTTTTATAAGATTATTACAATTGCTACACCCCAAGCAGGGAAAGCATCCATTCTTATTGGGGCCTATAAGTGTTTGTCTGCTTTTTTTTTCTTTGTTCCCAAATCAGATCTAATTAGTTGGTCTCTAATATTCCTCGGCCTCTTAATAGCAGTTATAGGGGGATTTTTAAATTCCACTATTTCCGGATTACTGTACTTTAAGATATTCCACTGTTTTTTTAATTATATGTGCAATTTTTCTACTTTGTCTGTTGTATTGAGTAACAAACACCACCCTGTCTTTGTTGTCTTTTTCCTTCACATTAGACAAGTTAACCTCAGACATTTGTAGAATTTGTTCCTTCTCTCTCTCAATCAAATCACAAGGATACCCGCTTACTCTAAACAGATTAGACATCTCTTCTAATCTACTGCTGACTATTCTCTTATCAGTAACAATTCTCTTGACTCTTAGGAGTTGACTGCTGGGTAGTGAACTTTTTAGAGCATTAGGGTGAGCGCTGTCATAATGTAATAAGTTATTGCGATCAATTGCCTTCCTGTAGAGATGTGTTTGTAGATTTCCGTTTTCCTTATATACTGTGGTGTCTAAGAAATTAATCCTTTCTTCACTATATTCAATAGTAAATTTAATATGTTTAGTGGCCTGAATGAGGGAGGAAACAAAATCCAATAGGGTCTCAACGACACCCATCCATATGCCAAATATATCATCAATATTGCGCCACCATGTGGCACCATATTGAATAAATAGTGGGTTTTCATAAACATAATGTTTTTCAAACATATTCATGAATATATTGGCTTAGGTAAGAGCGATGTTGGAACCCATAGCTGTACCCTGTAATTGCCAAAAAATATTGGTCCTGAAATAGAAAAAAGTTGTAGTACAAAATGATCTCTAAAAGTTTCAAAATGAAATCAATTTCTGATTGACAGTATGTCTTAGATTGCGCCAACACAAATTCTATTGCATTCATACTGTTAGAATGTGAAATGAACGTATAAAGACTTGATACGTCTAAACTAAAAATTAGATACTTTTCAGAGGGCAGATCCAATGAGTGCAATTTACCTAAAAAATAATTTGTATTTTTTATAAAAGAATTAGATTTTTCTACAAATGGCCTTAAAATCTTATTAAGGTAAATTGCAATGTTGGAAAAAAAAAACAGACCCCATCCCCGTAGGAGAAACCGCCACCCCACAAGGAATGTGGACACATCTGACAATACTACAGAGTCCTCGGCGGGGGACTCAGACAACAACCTCTCAGGAGAGGGGGAAGCGACACCAGAAGAAATGGAACATCAGCAGCTGGAATGGCCAAACGGGAGACTCGATCCAAATGCAACCAGAAGAAGAACCAGTGGTATACATATCTAAATACAGTCTTTCAAATGATGAGAATAGTATGCTAACAAAGGGACTGTCCTTTTGCCCTGAGACAGACTGTAATTTCTTTAACCTCCAACAAGAATTGTTTAAATTTTTCAGAACACTGAGACTTAAATCCTTTTTTGCTAATAGGATGAATGAGATTTCCAACAGTGCATATAAAAGTGGAGGTATGGGGGATGATGCTCTCAGAACTAACAATCTGTCTATAAAGAAAGTGGGCTTAAGAAACAAAAATGAATGTTCCTTTGCAGTACAATCCCAGCACTGATGTGTTTTCTAAACTAGTGTGTTATGACATTGAAAATTTACGTAAGAATAAAAACAAGCATAGCAAAAATTTCACTAGTAAGAATTTCACTTCATGTAATAAATTGGCTGTAAAATCGCTGCATAATAACAATAATATGCTTCTAAAGGAAGCTGATAAGGGTGGTGCCATTGTTGTCTTGGACAGGGATTACTATACAAAAGAAATTGAGCTACAATTATCCAATAGAGAGGTATATTTACCCATTAATAGTAATCCTCTGCCCAAGATACAATATGAGATAGACATATGTATTTCCCAAGCTTTAAAGAGAGATCTAATCATAATGAGACAGCTATATTTCCAGTTACCAATTCTAGAATCCCTATTTTTTATACACTGCCGAAGGTGCATAAGAATGCAAAAGAACCACCTGGGAGACCCATTGTCTCGAGGATGGGGTCTGTTTTTTTCCAACATTGCAATTTACCTTGATAAGATTTTAAGACCATTTGTAGAAAAATCTAATTATTTTATAAAAGATACAAATGATTTTTTAGTTAAATTGCAATCATTGGATCTGCCCTCTGAAAAGTATCTAATTTTTAGTTTAGACGTATCAAGTCTTTATACGTCCATTCCATATTCTAGCGGTATGGGTGCAATAGAATTTGTGTTGGCTCAATCTAAGACATACTGTCAATCAGAAATTGATTTCATTTTGAAACTTTTAGAGATCATTTTGTACTGCAACTTTTTTCTATTTCAGGACCAATATCTTTTGCAATTACAGGGTACAGCTATGGGTTCCAACGTCGCTCCTACCTATGCCAATATATTCATGAATATTTTTGAAGAACATTATGTTTATGAAAACCCACTATTTATTCAATATGGTGCCACATTGTGGCGCTATATTGATGATATATTTGGCATATGGATGGGCGACGTTGGGACCCTATTGGATTTTGTTTCCTCCCTCAATTAGGCCACTAAACATATTAAATTTACTATTGAATATAGTGAAGAAAGGATTAATTTCTTAGACACCACAGTATATAAGGAAAACGGAAATCTACAAACACATCTCTACAGGAAGGCAATTGATCGCAATAACTTATTACATTATGACAGCGCTCACCCTAATGCTCTAAAAAATTCACTACCCAGGAGTCAACTACTAAGAGTCAAGAGAATTGTTACTGATAAGAGAATAGTCAGCAGTAGATTAGAATAGATGTCTAATCTGTTTAGAGTAAGAGGGTATCCTTGTGATTTGATTGAGAGAGAGAAGGAACAAATTCTACAACTGTCTAAGGTTAACTTGTCTAATGTGAAGGAAAAAGCCAACAAAGACAGGGTGGTGTTGTTACTCAATACAACAGACAAAGTAGAGAAATTGCACATATAATTCAAAAACATTAGAATATCTTAAAGTACAATAATCCGGAAATAGTGGAATTTAAAAATCCCCCTATGACTGCTATTAAAAGGCAGAGGAATATTAGAGACCAACTAATTAGATCTGATTTGGGAACAAAGAAAAAAAGCAAACACTTATATGTCCTGCTTGGGGTGTAGCAATTGTAATAATCTTATAAAAGGTTCCAACTTTTGTCATCCCCGAACAGGCAAAAAATTTATGATCAATGGCTTTTTTTACATGTAACACAAACTATGTCATCTATATTTTAAAATGTCTGTGTGCTAGATTTTATGTAGGTGAAATGACTAGACGAGTCTGTGATAGGATCACAGAACATAAGTTAAATAATAGAACAGCCTACGAAAAATCACCTGTTGCATGTCACTTTAAGGAGGCTGGGCACACAGTGAGACAACTTAGATATCAAATCATTGAGCATGTACCAGTTGAAAGGCGAGGGGGCGACAGGGTTAAAAAATTAAAGCAGAGAGAGGCATTCTGGATCTATCATCTAGAGACCAGGGTGCCTCAAGGAATGAATAAAGATTGGGATCTTTCTGTATTTTTGTAGATCTCTCTGTGTAGATTTGTTTGTATATGTATTGATGTAGTTTTTTATATAGTAACTAAGTTTTCATAAATCTAATGGGTAACCTAATGATGTATATATTATAGAAAATACTGTTGTTACTGATGTAACTAATAATTATTGTAATACCTATTAGTAACCACCTGTGCTATCCTGATGATGTCACAGGGGTGGAGTTGTTTGCTAGGATATAAGAGTGAGCTTTGTAGGCACTTGTATATGCATGATTTAGAACCTGTGTGGTTCGAAACGTTGCATTTTTATTATGCTTTTGTATTAACCTAATAAAATTCATATTTATATGGTGCGGCCGCTCTCTGGGCTTTGTACATAACTTGATCCTGCCGCCAGACCAAAGCAGGGATTTAATGTACATAGTTGCTGGAGGGATGGAACCTGTGCTGCAAGTCATGGTTCTCCAGGGCTACGCATAAGAGGCCCCACTGGGCTGTAGCTTTGCTCGGCTTTAACTGGAGGAGATGAGCAAGGCATAGTGAGTATCGTAGAACTCCCCTGTTAACTTAAGTTCTCTGTAGTGGTCTTTGGGAGAACTTAAATCAACAGGGGAGTTCTACGACACTCACTTTGGTAGGTAACTCCACGGGAGTGAGCACAATGTTATCTATATTGCACACACAAACTAGCACTGTCTAGCAGTGCAAAACTATCAAAATACACTGAGATAAGAGGCGGACTTCAAGGGCTTAGAAATTAGCATATGAGCCTACCTAGGTTTATCGTTCAAAAAAGAAAAGAAAGCAAATTTGATGATAAAAGTAAACTGGAAAGTTGTTTAACCCCTTAATGACCAGTGCCTTCATTAAGCCCTGCCCTGAGCCTCTATCTGCCGCGATCTTGCTAAAACTAGCGAGATTGCGCTATTTCTGCACGCCCCACTTTGTGGCCCTCTCTGCATCGGGCAGCTGTGGTGCCGATCTTTGGTGGGTGGGTGGGTGGGTGGATTGGGTAAGGAGGGAGGGCGGTGGGCAGCCCATCGCTGGAGGGGGGGATCGCCACGCTACGGAAAAAAAACACCCAGAGCCGCAGGGAGAGGGGGATCATGCTGAGGGATGGGATAAGAGGGTAGGAAATTGATCGGGGGGGGGGGGGGGAAATGAGGTAAGGGGCAGCTACACTACATAATTTTTTTTTTAATTTTATTTACTAAATTTGACAAATTTGGGAAAACTGGGTACTGGCAGACAGATGCCAGTACCTAAGATGGCAACTAATAGGTAGAGGGGGAGGGTTAGAGAGCTGTTTGGGGGGGGGTTAAGGGGGATCCCACACTGCAGAAAATATATTTAAAACATTTTTTTATTTTTTTTTAAACTTTTGTTTTCATACTGACAGGCTTTCACTACCTGCCTGAGGAAACAGCGTGGTTAGCGCTGAGAAACGCGTAGCGTGTTTTACTGATTATATATAATTTTGTATTTTATCTGTGAATTGTTTTTAACTTTTTGGATTATAAAACAATTTTTTTATACTGGAGTCTCCTGTCCTTCACTCACGGTCCATCAGCTTTTGGAACAAGATCACAGCCTTGGTGTTTATGTGCGCTGGGCCACTACAATATACCCAGCTTGCTTCATTAGCACTATAGTGTGCTTCATGTTATATGAGAATCCATTTAATTGGTAGCCACTAGTGGGTGCTCATTTTACTGACTGATCTGCACTAGGAGTCGCCCTCTTCTTTCCTTTCACTTTCCAGACTGCAGAATATTGCTTCAACAAAGAGGAGCTGCCCTTGCAATTGTGCACAGTCACTGGGACACTGCAGAGTTCCCAGACCACACACCTAGGCATTATCTCTGCCTTTTCAAATTGTGAGTGCCATTCTTTACTGCATGTATCACGATCTTACTGTGTATTGGCTACACTAGGAGGTGCCCTTTCTCTCCTTATATATGACAGGTTTTCTGCCAGTACTTAAGAAGGGGGTGACCATTGGGGGGTGGAGTAGGGAAGAAAGCTGTTTGAGAGGGATCAAGGAGGGATCAGGGGATGGCATGTGTCAGGTGGGAGGGTAATCTATACTCTAAAGCTAAAATTAACTCTACAAGCTACCTAATTAACCCCTTCACTGGGCATAATACAAGTGTGGTGCGCAGCTGCAATTAGCAGCCTTCTAATTACTAAAAAGCAATGCCAATGCCATATATGTCAGCTATTTCTGAACAAAGGGGATCCCAGAAAAGCATTTACAATCATTTGTGCCATGATTGCACAAGCTGTT
Organism: Bombina bombina; assembly: GCF_027579735.1. Classification (NCBI taxonomy): domain Eukaryota; kingdom Metazoa; phylum Chordata; class Amphibia; order Anura; family Bombinatoridae; genus Bombina; species Bombina bombina. The sequence continues at coordinate 1,225,151,051 of NC_069500.1, read as the reverse complement.
TGTAAATAATTTCAGTGTGAGACCTTAAGTTTGGGAAAACGTTAACGATTTATTTTATTTGATCATATTTGACGGTAAAATGGTGGCATTAAATATACCAAAATGGGCCTAGATCAATACTTTGGGTTTTCTACTAAAAAAAAAATATGCCATATATATATATAGTTAAATATAAAAAAATGCTCTATTTCTGTTTAAATGTAGTGATGGCAAAAATACTCAGGGGAAGTTTTAGTCTGAAATGCCCGTTCCTTAAGGGGTTAAAATTGCATGCCTTATCTGAATCATGAAAGTTTAATTTTGACTATACTTTCTCTTTAACTGGAAAAACAAAACTGACTTCTAATGTGAAATATTTATTTAATTATCCCTGCAGCAGCTAGTATCAATGTCTTGTTAATGAATGACTACGCTAATGATTAATGATTCACTAAAGGACAATTTTCCTGAGGTGTTGTCCTATTGTGCAGATAACAGTCTTAAGCGGGTTGCTTTATGTTAACAAACTAGTACAACTCAGTGTAACAAGCTTTGTCAAAAATATAAAAGAGCAATACTTATCCTATTGCATATTCCTGGCCACGTCATCGATACATAGATACAGACAGCAGAAAGTCCATCTAATTTGCCCATGATTCTTGCTACATTGTAGGCTAATAAAAAGCACAATAAACACAAAAATATTTTATTCTACATATGGAAAAATAGAGAAAATTATTGTTAACATATTTATTTTGGGAATCTTTGGAAGCTGTTTAAATGATCCTTTACCCAAACAGGAAGTGCATGAATGTGTTCAGCTCATTTTTAGACATATTGTTCATTGGCTGATAAAGACAACTCAGGTGGACAGAGACACTTCTCTAGTTATTTTATTTAGGATATAACATCAATTAAAAAAAAGAATTTTTTTTTAAAATATAATTTAAAATAATGTCTTTTAGATATATCAAAGAAAAAAGTATTTTATGTTCCTTTAATTCTCAAGAAAGCTTTGTTCATCAATCTGAATTCTCTTATAGTATTTGCCCCTATAACTTCGATTGGAACAAAGAATGCACAAAAAATGTAAAAGAATTCTATGAATATACTGTATTTACTGTATATGACTTTAGTTAGCATATCTGAATTATTACTTCCTATTGATAGAAATGCAAATACAAGATTCTTTTAAGAAATTGTGATTGGTTGGATGAATAAAGATACTAACACAAGAGCTACAATTACACATTATACAATATATGATTATGTGGAATACATATACTTTATATTAGTTCTGATCTCCTACCATACAAAATTATATTTAACCATTTAGTAGCTAGAGAAGGAAGCAACACTGTGTATGAATGCTTTGCAATCCCTTGTAGCAACAATGTTATTTTGGATTATTACTTGTAAAAAAATAAAATAAAGATAGTTATTTAAATATACACATGTGCAACAATACATAAAAAATGCAAATGCGTCAACAAGCGCAACATGTAGAGAGTTGTCTTTAAACAAATTCCCCCCCCCCCCCCCGCCCCACACACAAAATATAACGTATTCCAATTATGGCTTCATTACAGTCAATTTGTTTTGAACAATACTTTTGATGCATTTTGCTACAGCACAATAAGAAAATCAATATACAAATTATATATATATTACATACATATGCATACAGTATATTTACACACATGCATACATATATTATTTTAGGAATAAAGCACTGCATTTTAAAATGAAGGGAAAGCTTTGTAAACTGATGGAGGAAAAATAGGATTTACTATTTCAATGCAGACCAGGACACACCCTCTGATTCACATAAATTCACTATCTTTGCATTCTTTTTAGTAAATCAGTATCAGATGCATAGGATATCATATACATTCAAAGTAAGTGTTATTGGATTGTCATTTTATCATGCATATGTTGATTATGCAATCCTACTGTACACTTCAACCTTTTTTTCATTCAAAAATGTTTAACATGTTATCTGCTAATCTATAGTATACAAGATAGAAAATATTCCCATTCATTAAATACATAATTACATAAATCAACAACAACAAGATAACAATTCAATACAATAAAACTTACTCTGAATTTAAAACGAGCAGTGGATTTGTCCCATCAAGTTTCAAGATGTCCTTTCCCCTGTCCCTTGTATAATGAGACAGTCATACCTGTTTAACTAAAGGTTGTTGAGATGTTATAGCATGAGTAGTGTGGTTTCTTACTCAAAGAAAACATTACTTATGGGTTAAAAATTAATTAGTTTTAAGTGAGTTATTGCTTAAATGAGTGTAGTAACAACAGCCATATATTTTTTTTTACAGATGCAGATACTTTCTCAGCTTTTCTATACAGTATATCAGAACATATAATTACCCATACATAGGATATATTTAATTCCATTGACCTTGTTAACTTTATTGTGTATAGCCTGGTGTTGGAAAAGTCTAATTGAAATATGCCTAACAAGCGCTTGATGGGTGCAAGACATTTCGGTGTATTGGTTATCTATTTTATTTCGTAAGTTGTACCCTTTCTGATTATTGACTTAAATAGAACTGAGTAGCAAAAAGTATACTACAGTTGCTACTGAAATCTGTTACATTAAATAGTTCTTGAGCTGATAGAAAACAATCAGTGGGACATTCCATTTTCACATTAATGCATTATTTTGTATGCTTTAATTGGAAGTCTGGAATGTTGACTTGTTTATCTTAATAAGTTAAACTAAGGACTCATATCAAGTTGTTGTGACACACATTAAGTTTGTCCAGACTTCAGTGATGCAGAAAATCCATCAAAAACTCTTTTCTTTTTAATAAAGAAGCCTTCTGTAGTGCCTGGAGTTACTTTGTCAGATATGACAGAAACCCCTTCAGTCATGCTAAAATGTGGAAAATTTTGTAATTCACCAGAAGAAAGGTCCAAATCAATGGTGGCTACGTTAATATTTGTTTCTCTGAAATCAGGTATTTCCCAACTTAAATTTGTAGTTAATCTTGCAAGCACATCCAGGGGTTCATTGTGAGGAGTGTTATACTGGGATTCAGGATATATGTCAGCAATGGACTTTACATTCCTTTCATGTGTTTCCAAATTGAAAGAAATCTCTTTTACTGGATGAGTATAATTACTGACTATAGATCCAGCATTTGTTCTAAATTTCAGTTCACTGGAGACATTTTCATCTTTACTACCTTGCAAGAAATGGGGCATAGTTTCTTCTTTTTTACATACATCAGAATCAGCATATGTAGTGCCTCTATCTGATGCACCAAGTCTGAAAGAAGACACCTGCAAATCGTTTTCTTCTGAAACGGAATTCAATGAAGATCTGTCTGAATTAGATCCCTCAATTGTAGTAGTATCATCATATGTATTCATACCACCAGATGTATATTCAGTACTACTCTCATAATGATGTTGTTTCTGCACAACCTCCAAATTAGCTGTAACATTACTTCCATACATGTTTTTATCAAGAGTGGAGATCCATTGATTTGAATTTCTTTCATTATGTTGTTTTAAATTATCTGGTTGTATAGTTGAGGGGGAAATATGAAATGTTGATATATTGTTAGAATTAGGATTATCTACTGAATTGTCCTGAAACTTTTTGGCTTGCAAAAAATGTTGTTCATCTTGCAAATACTGTACAGGGTCATTAGACTGTCTGCCACTTTCATCTGAATGTTCAGATTCACTTAACTCTATGTCCTCTGAATCTAGACTATCGGTGTCCTCCTGTGAAGATGGTTTTCCAAGTCTAATCCTATCTGCCACATAATTGATAACATGGATTGTCGTTTTTGACGCTGATGAACTGGTTGAGCTTTGCTTTGAAATTGAAGATGGACTGGAATCCCCTGCAGTGTTGCTACCATGTTCATTAAATGAATATTTATTCTGGGGATTTGCTTGCAAGTCTCCACCACTCAAGCTAGACTCAGTGGTTGTGTCTTTGATAATATGATCAATCTTCTCATTGTCATCATCATTAATATTGAGCTTTCCCATTGCCTCATCAGTATCTGATGCTGAATTGGACATGCTGAAACTGAAAAATGATCCATCATCAGAGGAATTATCACTGTCACAAAAAGCATCTCTACAATTTTCCCGATTGCAGTTGTCTAAATGGCCCTTTTTAATAGATATTGGATTTCCAGAATGTATAAATGTAGCATTTGTAGTTCCAGATGTGTTGACTTTTGCATTATTGACAATATTTATGTTTGTTTGTTTTTCCTCTGTTAGACTTTTTGATTCACTAGCTATGAATAATTGCTTATTCCTTGGACTTTTTATTATCTCAACAGTTGTGAAATCTGGGTTATTAATAAACGCACTTGAGTCTGGAAACAGTGATGGCGCATCAGCTTTTATTCGAGTGCTAACATTTCCATGGGTCATTCCATCAGTTTCCATTCCTGTAACATATTTGTTTTTAGCAGCATTGCCCTTTGCTTTATCTTCACCTTCCCTCTGGATTGCTTTATTATCTTTCTCACACTGCATTATATTTTTATTGCTTGTGGATATTGGAACATGTATTGTATTCTGCTTGGAATGAGTGATGCTTTGCCCATCAGTGACATTTTCATATATAGGATTGTGGTTTCTGTGTATTGTCGTCTCATACACCTCACTAGCACCATGTTGTTCTGGATTATTATAGGTGTGGGTATATATTCCAGAGTGTAACTCATTTTGCACTGTGTACTGTGGATGTACATGATTAAAATTGTTCACTGTTTTTCTGGTAGAGTCATTAATTTCTAAATTTTCATCTGTAAACCCCTTATTCTCGTTAGTAGTATAAGCTACATTTTCTTTCTTTCTCTTTGATTTGCAATGCTTCCTCCACAATTTTTCAATAAATGGCCTTGTAAATACACCGAGACAAAAGGCACTTAAGAATGAAATGATCACTGAGAGGCACACTGCCAGTGTGAAATCCTCCTGTGTTCTCAAGGTGCTCCTGCCTTGTACATCTCTGGGACCTCTGTGAAGAATGGGTGAATTATCTTGCTGCACATACACTTGGTAAACAATCCTCAAATTATTAGAGACACATATAAAGAGTCCTTCCTCAGAATGACTTGATACGGTGGCTACTAAGTTTTTCATGTGATCCATGTAATAATTGGAATGTTTATTGTGCTCAAAGATTGCACCTTGTGGTGTCCACCAGAAAGTACCTTGATTTCCTGTTTAAAGAAAAACATGAAGGATAAATTGAATATTCTGTAATATGGTTCCTAATAATGTAAAATAAATATACAATAAATCACAATATAAAATGAAATATCAATAAATGTGCTTAAGGGCAAAAAAGTGCAACAGTGCAAATTAAGTAATATATTAAAAAGTAAAAGATATATTCATCCTAAAAAAGTTCTGGACTGTGCCTTTAAACGGAAATCAGTGATATATTCATCCACTTTAGATGCAGCAATGTGGAGCAATATTCCCAGATGTCCCTCAAATGAAAGAAGGATGGAACATAGCGTAATATTGTAAATACCATGATATTGTTGTGTGACTGTGAAGACTCACTACTTACGTGTAATAGAGCTAGGATAAGCTCTATTTGATGCACACCCCCTTTTATATAGGTGGGTAAACCGTCATCCACGAAATAGATAGAAATATCTGGTTTATTAAAATAATATAAAAACTATAAAAATGTCAAATGCACAGTACATATGTTAAACACAAGGAGTCTCAATAAGAGGCAGTTCAAATAAACTGTTCAGAGCAAGCCACTAGCCCGGATGGATGCGGATAGGGAATAGTCACAATACTACTCCGCACATCTGAGTCTCAGACCGGCAGGGCAACACTCCGCCTCCTGTGTAAACTGGCACGTGATGACTTTTTAATATATTGCTTAATTTGCACTGATGGTTCCTAATAATGCCTATATACATGTAATAAATAATTAGAATTGCTAACACTACTGTTAAAAGAATTTTGTTTCATTAGCTCCAGAAATTACTTTAAAATGTGAAAGCAATGTACTTATTCCTAAAACTTAGCTTTCCTACATTTTTATAGGGATGTTGCCATATGGCTAATATTTGTATGCCCTAAATTTTTCATATTCTTACATACAAGTATCTAGAATTAAGCAATTACAGTAAAGCCAAAATGAAACCTTCATGGTTCTGACAGAGCATGCAACAACTTTACAATTTACTTCTGTTATTTAACTTGCTTTGTTCTCTTGGTATCCTTTGGTGAAAGGCATACCAAGTTAGACTTAGGAGCAGCAACACACTACTGGGATCTAGCTGCTGATTGGTGGCTGCACGTATATGTTTCTTGTCTTTGGCTCACCCAATGTGTTCAGCAAGTTCCCAGTAGTGCATTGTTACCAACAGAGGATACCAAAATAATTAAATACATTTGATAATAGAAGTAAATTGGAAAGTTGTTTAAAATTGTATATTCTATCTGAATCATAAAAGAAAAATGTGGTTTCATGGCACTTTAAAAATAATGACATTTACAGACTGTGATGATTAAACAAGACTAGCTTTAATTTGACTAAAAATAACTTATTATAGTATGTTGCCACTAATATTCCAACTGTGTGATGGATAATATCTAGGTTGGGTTTTAAGAATACATTTTGTCCTGACACATCTCTCTGTGCCACAGGAAGTATCAGCTTATATTAGAACATTTTCCGCTTTATCCTCTACTCAACTATTAAAATTACTAAATAAGAAAACAATAAAATTAAATGTATCATAATTACATGCATCTAATGTTCCAAAAATATACAATATTTTTGTTAAATATTTTTTTATTTGCTTTAGAAGTTCAGTATGTATTCTGCTTCCTAAATCAAATAGTTTTGTTTAGTGCATCATTTCAAAAGCTCGTTATCTTGTTGAGAGAATATAGGTAATATAGGAATCAAATATCAGTTTAGTAATTGTGAGAACTTTTTATGACATACATTAAAGTCTATGGGGCTGATTTATTAAGGGCCGAATGGCCCTTAAAGGGATAGGAAAGTCAAAATGAAACTTGCATGATTCAGATAGAGCATGTCATTTTAAGACACTTTTAAATTCACTTCTATTTTCAAATGTGCTTCGTTCTCTTAGTATCCCTTGTTAAAAAATGAAAACGCCATTTCATACACTAGTGGGAGCTGCTGCTAATTGGTGCCTGCACAAATTTGTCTCTTGTGATTGGCTAAATAGATATTTTCTGTTTCCCTGTCAGTAGTGCAATGCTGTCCCTTCAGCAATGGATAAAAAGAAAATGAAGAAAATTTGATAATAGAATTAAATTGGAAATTTGTTTAAAAATGTATGTTTACTATCCCTTTAATGTACCTGTTTCCGCCAGAAACAGGAGTTAAGAAGCAGCGGTCTTAAGACCACTGCTCCTTAACTCGTACGCTGCCTCTAAGGCGCCGGACAGCAATAAACCCGATCAGATACGATTGATTGACACCCCCTGCTAGCAGCCGATTGGCCACGAATCTGCAGGGGGCGGCATTGCACAAGCAGTTCATCAGAACTGCTTGTGCATTGTTAAATGCCGACAGCGTATGCATTCAGCGATGTCGGGTGGACATGATCCGCTGTGCGGATCATGTCCGTCCAACTGTTGGTAATTCAGCCCCTATAACTTAGAATAGTCTTCTTTGTACTTTTATGTCTAGTACTATAAAACACAGCATGGATAAACAGTGGTTATTTACTACAAGTGCATTTAATTATTAGTTGTTAAACATATATCTGCACTTATCAACATCAATGGAAAACCACTCTCAAAGTTTTAAATCAAATAGAGTTTTGAACAAAATACTTGGTAAATGATATGATAAAGTATTCAATTTAAAGTGAATGTAAATTTAGATGATAAAGTGCCCGGTTTTTAAAAATCCGATTAAAAACAGGGGCACTTTAATTCATCAAAATGTACATTTCACTCGTGTTGTGAAAATACTTACCTTTTAATCTTGACATCAGCTCCAGCGATTCCCCCAGTCATCGCAAGCCTCTTCATAGGTCAGAAATGACGGATCAATCATCCTCCAATCACAGCTTCCCCCCCTGGGGAATCAGGGTCTGATTCAACGCCGTGATTGGAGAAAGCCGGATTCCTCATTTTACACCTGGGAAGAGGCTTTGCGACGGGCGGGGGAAGCGATGCAGCGGTTGTCAAGATTAAAAGGTATTTTTACAACACAAGTGAAATAAATATTTTGACGAATTAAAGTGCCCCTGTTTTTAATCGGATTTTTAAAAACCGGGAACTTTATCATCTAAATTTACATTCACTTTAATATCAGTTTAAAACATGCATCACTTTTTATTTTTATACATACCAAGGGTGCCAGGGAGATCACATTGTAGAACAGTCTTTATTCCTGTTGGAATAATCACACTCTTAAAATTGAATTCATCTTCTAATGGCATTGTGCATGTTGAATGAAAATCTCCAGTAGATAGCAAATGTGTCCCTGCCATACTGGGAGGAGTTGCACAGGTAATGTTCCACTCTTTACCCACATCATTTAACAAGAATGAAATAAATTGTTTTAGAGGAGGGATTTTGCAGTCACATGTCCAAGGATTGTGTAACAACTCTACATCAGCTTGTAGCATATGGGTGTGCATGAAGACCACAGGTGCGATGGTTATGAGCATGTTGCCTCTAAGTTTCAAAACCTAAACAAGCATACAGGAAACATTAAAACAGATTAAAGGGACACAAGTCAAAATAAACTTTCATGATTAAGACAGAGCATGCAGTTTTAAGACACTTTCTAATTTACTTCAATTACTGTACTTCCTCTTATTCTTACAGTCTGATAAGAAAAGCTCCTCTGTTTACTAGTGGAGAGGGACATATCTCTGCAAGCATGACAAGAAACAGTGTTTCATTCAGGACAGAACAATTAGTTTGAAACAAAAGAAAAACTGAAATACATTTTGAAATGCCCACTTTGAGATAAAACTAAGAAAAGAAAATTAACTATAATGTCCCTTTACTTTTTTTGTAAACACAAGTATTTTACATATGAGCAGAGCACATGCTATTTTAAACCAAAAAATTCTAACTGGCTGTGTCAGACTACTTTATATTGTGCTATGTTACAACATACCCCTATAAATACATAAGTCATGGGCTTTTCACCTTGAGATTCCTGGTGTCACTGAATGCATCTGGGTGTATTTTGGAGATGTGGTTGTACTGTAGGTTTAACCACTCTAGCTTAGTACAGGTTTTGAAATCATCCTGTTGAATATGAACAATTGTGTTGACTGAAAGAGAAAGTGTCTGTAGAGAACGTAGTTTTCCAAGACCTGAAATTAAATAAACATGTCTTATGTCAGTCTAATAATAAATGTCCCTTAGATATGTGCTGGGGACCTTTAAATGACCATTAAATACAGTATAACTGCATAATCTACAAATGCAAAATTAAAAGGCATTGCAATCACAATTCTAAATTTGAAATGATCAGATTTGTTCTGAGAAACTTTAATAGATTGCTTCCTCTTCCCTGCCCACTGTATCATGTGACAGCTATCAGCCAATTACAGACTCATAGACGTATACAATGTGAACTCTTGCACATGCTCAGTAGGAGCTGGTGTATCGGACAGTGTGCACTGAAAAGACTAACAAATTGATAATGTAAGCAAATTGGAAAGTTCTTTAAAACAACAAGCTCTGTCTGAATCTTGAAAGAATAATTTTGACTTTAGTGTCCATTTAACGGTGTGTTTAAAGATTACTGAGCACTCTAAATAAACTAAATTAGGTTAATTTGTTTTTAAACACTGCTCATTATTATTCAATTTATTATTGATAAGCATATTGCAGCTGTCTTATAGAATAGCATTGTCAAACTGCCTGTTTGCTGGTCACGTGCAACCTATACAGGTTTGTATTTGTGGTTTTAACACAAGAGACTAAATTTCACTTTTTTTATGTTTATTATAAATGTAAATTTGGAAAGAGAAGTCATTAATTAGCTGAAGTGTTGTGCAGTAACTAGATGTATCACGCCACCCAACTGTCCGATTCTTGCAGCATTGTCACAGGTCAAGAGAGCTGGCTGCTGTCCCTTCATCAAGGCATATGCCCCCCTGGGGTCTGTCTCAGCTCTGCCCATGACACACATGATTACGCCCACCTTTTCCACACTCTGCACACCCATGGGCCCAACTATCCTGTCACAGCGCTGCCTGCCAAACACCAGTGGGACACTGCCCACAAGCTGCCCTCACCCTCCTGTCCCAGGAAGCTGCCAGGAAATAATGGAAGGTATGATGTGCTGGGAAATAGAGAGTTCCTGTACCCAACATAAAGGTAGTATCCATGGTAATAAGGGTATAGCTGCATATTCATTATACAATATATCCCATGGCCATTTGTTTAACATTAGATTCCAACAAACTTTCACCATGACTGTCTCTTATATATAGTTATAATCTATCTTTAGTAGGTATTACAGGTTGAAAGTAAAGTTTTCATGTGCTAACCGATGTGCGCAAAAAGCCGAACCTTGAATATTGCGACCATGTTAGTGAATTCCCCCATAGAAGTCAATGGAGCACAAAAAGTGGAAAAATGGTTACCACCCTTACTCGTGCACAAACCAGATTGCGTTTTCTTAAGTGCACTAACCCAGTGTGAAATATGAATATTTCATATTCCAATGTTCTTCACATAGCAGAATATCTTCTGTTTATTCTTATTTTTTTATATATATATAGATGATTATATATAGGTATAGATATAAACAGATATATATGGGAACATCTATTTAAAAATACTTAGAACATATTCCCCTATGTGAAAAACATTGGAATGTGAAAAATGTACAGTAAATACATAAACATTTTATAAAATATTAATATTGCATAAATATGATTTTACATGTTTTCAGCCACTTGACTGCAAAGGGCCCCAATGCACTTATATATATTTCTATAAATACATATATGCACACACATAAATACATACAGTATGTACATCTCTATAAACATGTGTGTGCGTGTGTGTTTATATATATATATATATATATATATATATATATATATACACATAAACGTGTACTACTCTGTTTCCTTAAAAACACTTCCCCCTCTAACTGTCCTGTGTCTAGTCATACACGCTCCTACAAATCTCACTCTCACCTTCTGTCACTTTCACTGCTACTACTGCTTGCTGCTGGTGATGTCTCTACTAACCCTGGCCATGCAGCAATCACCACACTTTTACACTCTCGCTCCATCTCCCACTGCAAAAATTCCAGGTCACGCAATACCAACAATCTCATCTCCATTAACACACAGCGCCTATCCCCTCTCTTTTCTTGTGTCCTCTGGAATGCTCGCTCCGTCTGTAACAAACTTACAACTGTTCACGACCTGTTTGTTTCCAACGCTTTCAACCTTTTAGCAATTACTGAAACCTGGCTATCTTCCTCTGACACTGCTTCCATTGCTGCTCTCACTCATGGTGGTCTTCACTTTAGCCACACACCTAGGCCAGGTGAGAGACATGGTGGCGGTGTTGGCATCTTACTCTCCCCCTCCTGCTCCTATCAGCTATCTCAATTTCCATCTCTTTTCTTCCTTTGAAGTCCACTGCATTCGCCTGTTCTCCCCCCTCTCTCTCAGAGGGGCAGTTATATATCGCCCCCCCTGGACCAACTTCCCAATTCCTTGACAACTTTGCTGCTTGGCTTCCTCACTTTCTCTCTACAAATACACCTACCCTAATTCTGGGGGACTTCAACATCCCTATTGACAACCCATCTGCCCCTGCTGCCTCTAAACTTCTCTCACTCACTAACTCCTTCAGCCTCTCACAATCCACCCTATTCCCTACCCACCGCGATGGACACTCGATTGATCTGGTATTCTCCTATCTCTGCTCTCTCTCTGATGTTGCCTGTCACACATTCCCCATCTCAGACCACCATCTGCTCACCTTTAATCCTAATATAGATGCTAAACCTATTTCCCCCTCTTGCCCCTGCACCAGTAGAAATCTGCACACTGTGGACCCTCTCCAATCTTATTCAAATATGCCACCCCCACACTTCCACGATATCCTGCCCTGACTTTGCTATAACCCACTATAGCAATACTCTCTCCGCTGCACTTGACACTCTCGCTCCACCCCAACTTCGCAAAGCCCCACGTCGTCAGCTCCAGCCCTGGCACTCCCAACAAACATACCACCTACAAAAATGCTCCCACACTGCTGAACGTGCCTGGAGGAAATACCACTCTGAACCTGATTTCATGCACTATAAGTTCATTCTTTACTCTTACACCTCTGCTCTTCGCTTAGCTAAGCAATCCTACTTCTCTTATATCCACTCACTCTTCAAACCCTAAAATACTCTTCTCTATTTTCAACTCTCCTCTACCCACCTGCACCACCCCCCTCATCTGCATTCAGTGCTCAAGACCTTGCTGACTATTTTTTCAATAAAACACTTGCCATCCAAAGAAACATCCCAACACAAACCTGCAATCTCCCAACTTTATTCCCAGTCACCCCCTCTGCCACTTTCTGCACCCTCCTCCCAACCACTGAGAGTGAAGTGGCTTCCCTTTTTTCTTCCTCACACCTAACTACCTGCCCACTTGACCCTATTTCTTCACATATAATTGCTCCTCTGTCTCCCACCCTCACTCCGGCTCTTACTCACATATTCAACCTATCCCTTTCTACCGGCTCATTCCCTGCCTCCTTCAAACATGCAAAGGTCACCTCCATCCTCAAAAAACCCTCCCTTGACCCTAACTCCCCTGCAAACTACCGCCCCAAATCACTGCTCCCGTTAGCTTCAAAATTCCTTGAAAAACTAGTTTTCGATCGCCTAACTCAATTACTGTCCTCCAAATCATTGCTCGACCCCCTCACCAAGGTTACTAACAATCTCCTTTCTGCTAAAAACAAAGGCTACTACTCTATACTCATCTTACTTGACCTCTCTGCTGCCTTTGACACTGTTGACCATCCCCTTCTCCTACGGACTCTCAGCTCTCTTGGGCTCTGTGACACTGCCTTCTCCTGGATTCACTCTTATCTCTCTAACAGATCCTTTTCCGTCTCTTTTGCTGGTGACTCCTCCTCTCTATTGCCTCTGTCTGTTGGAGTACCTCAAGGCTCTGCCCTGGGTCCTCTACTCTTCTCTATTTACACTTCTTCACTGGGTAAACTTATCAACAGCTATGGCTTCAGGTATAACCTCTATGCTGATGATACCCAGATCTACCTTTCCACCCCTGCACTCTCTCCTTCTGTCAATTCTCACATCAGCGACTGCTTATCTGGCATTTCCTCCTGGATGGCCTCTCAACACTTAAAAATAAACATGTGCAAGACCAAACTACTTCTAATTCCCCCCTCTAACTCCAGTCTCTAAATTTTCTATCACTGTTGGCGGCACCACTATCTCCCCATCACCCCAAGTCCGCTGCCTCGGAGTCACGCTTGACTCAAATCTGTCCTTCATTCCCCACATCCAATTGCTCTCTTCATCCTGCTGCAACCACCTACGCAATATCTCCAAAATTCGTCCATTTCTAAGTGCTGAAACTACTATACAGCTAATCCACTCCCTGGTAATTTCCCAACTTGACTACTGTAACAACTTACTAACTGGCCTCCCTCTCTCCCATCTCTCTCCCCTCCAATCCATCCTAAATGCATCTGCCAGGCTAATCCACCTCTCTCAATGCTCTGTTTCTACTGCACCTCTCTGTGAGTCCCTTCACTGGCTCCCCATTCACAACAGAGTTAAATTCAAAATTCTCACCCTGACCTACAAAGCCCTCACCAATGCTGCCCCACCCTACTTGTCCTCACTCATCAACAAATATACTCCTGCCACCCCCTAAAATGCAACAATGACCTGCTTCTTGCGTCCTCTGCCATCACCTCCTCTCATGCTAGACTACAGGACGTCCCTCGTGCGGCAACAACCCTCCGGAACGCACTTCCTCGAGCTGTCAGACTAACCTCTCCTCCTTTAAACGTTCCCTAAAGACCTTTCTGTTCAGGGAACACCCGACTTATTAACAAACTAACTTTTCTTAACTAACAGTTACCCTCTATCTCTTCACTAATATCATTCTCACCTTTGCAGTCCCCACCTCATGTTTCCCATCCTCCTACCCCTCTTGATTGTAAGTTCCCACAGGTATAGGGTCCTCAATTCCCCCTGTATTTGTCTGTTAAAATTTTGTCTTTTATCGTATTGTTTCTCCATTACACTGTTATCCTTGTACCCATGGGCAGCGCTGCGGAATCTGTTGGCGCTTATAAATAAAGAATAATAATAATAATATGTGTGTGTATATACAGTATATATATATATATATATATATATATATATATATATATATAAATACATACATACAGTATACATATTTAGACATGTATATTTATGTATGTCTGTTAATCTTTGAGCCCTTATAACTTTTTATTGCAATGTTTTTTAAATATTTTTTGTGTGTTATTTTTTAATTAACTGTAATTTTAAATGTATTTTTATGTGTTTTGGGCTACTTTTTAGTCAAGCGTAACAGTTACCCAGAGCTCTGAGGTCGTGCTATCCCTACATGCGTTAAATTAAATTGTACTCTAGCGAATGCGTTTACTTTCAACTTGTAATGCGTGCAAAGAGCTGCGATAAATCCCATTCGTAATCTAGCCCTATATATATTTTTCTAAAGCTTTTTCAGTCAACACACAACCACTAAAAGGAGATAGTCAGACGTGTTATACTTGAACTGCACTCGAAACATGTTATAGACTGAGGATTTAAAACAGTGCACTGTTCACACAGCTATGCGTTTGGTTTCTGACTGGACAAACAGACAGCTAGATTATGAGTTTTGAGCACTATAGAGAAATTAATGAACGCAACAAAAGTTAGGTTATTTAATTTTCTATAGCGCTGCTATTACAAGTTCTCAAACATACGTCTTTTGCCTGCGATATGGTTGCGTTGAGCTCCATACCGCACACAATCAGAGCGCTGCTGAGACGTGCTCGTGCACGATTTCCCCATAGACATCAATGGGGAGAGCCGGAAAAAAAAACACCTGAGATCGCGGAAACAAAAGCTCTGTAACGCAGCCCCATTGATGTCTATGGGGAAATAAAAATACAGTTTAAACCTAACACCCTGCGTCTAAACACCTCTAATCTGCTGCCCCTGACATCACTGACACCTGCCTACAGTTATTAACCCCTAATCTGCCGCTCCCGATATAAAATGATTAACCCCTAGTCTGCCGCTCCCGATATCGCCGCCACTATACTAAATTTATTAACCCCTAAACCGCCAGCCCCCACATCGCAACAAGCTAAATTTAACTATATTAATCCCTAACCCTAATGTAACCCTAACACCCCCTAACTTTAACATAATACAAATATAGCTAAATTAAATTTAGAATTATTAACTAAATAAACCTATTAACCCCTAAATCGCCAGCCCCCCCACATAACAACAAGCTAAATTAAACTATATTAACTCCTAAACCTAACCCTAAACCTAACCTCTCTAACTTTAACATAATTAAATTAGATCTAAATTTAATTTACAATTATTAACTAAATAATTCCTATTTAAAACTAAATACATACTTACCTGTGAAATAAAACCTAAGCTAGATACAATATAACTAATAGTTACATTGTAGCTAGCTTAGGTTTTATTTCACAGGTATGTATTTATGTGAAATAAAACCTAACCTGCCTTATTCTAAAACCTAACATTACCAAAAATAAAAAAACCTACCACTACAAAAAATAAAAAAACCTATCACTACAAAAACATTTTTTTTATCAAAAAGCGATTAATCCTATCCTATTCTAATACCCTTTAAAAAAAACACCCCAAAATAAAAACCCTACTCTAGAATAAACTACCATGGGCCTTTGGGGGGCCCTTAGATAACCAGCTCTTTTACTTTAACCCCTTAAGGACCAGCGACGTACCCTGTATGTCACTGGCCTTTTTTTGGGACTTGATTGTTTTATAGCGCGGTCTTACCACCAGCATTGAGACTGCTCTATTCCACAAAGCCTGCTGGAGGGAGTGCATTAATAGCGTGTTCTTGCTAGACTTGTGCTATTATGTCCTGAAAAAAACCCTTAACGAACAGTGACATACAGGGTACATTGTGGTCATTAAGGGGTTAAAAAGAATACAAACACCCCCTAACACTATACAAACCCCACCCCCCAAACTACCAAGGGCCCTTAAAAGGGCCTTTTTGGGGGCATTGCCCTGAGATAAACAGCTCTTTTACTTTAAAAAAATACACAAAATACCAAACAAATGATCAAAAATAAAAAAAGAATTACACCTAATCTAATAGCCCTATCAAAATAAAAAAGCCCACCCAAAATAAAAAAAAACCTAGCCTTAAAAGGGCCTTTTGTGGGACATTGCCCCAAAGATATCAGCTCTTTTACCTGTAAAAAAATACAAACACCCCCCAACAGTAAAACCCACCACCCCCACAACCAACCCCCCCAAATAAAAACCCTAACTTTAAAATAATCTAAGCTAACCATTGCCCTGAAAAGGGCATTTGTATGGGCATTGCCCTTAAAAGGGCAGTTAGCTCTTTTACTGCCCAGACCCTAAACTAAAAAATAAACCACCCAAAAAACCTTAAAAAAACCTAACACTAACCCCAAGACGATCCACTTACAGTTGTTGAAGTCCCTCCTTGAAAGATCCATCCAGCCGGTGAAGTCCTCATCCATGTGGCAAGAAGTCTTCATCCAGCACTATGGGAATCCCATGAAAATACGTAATTTTTACGTGTGCGGGACTGACGTTGCGGTACAGGCTAAAAGGTGTGCGGTACACCTATACCGACAACACTTGTAATGGCTGCGGTGCTGTTTTAACACTGAAAATACCATATTTTCAGCATTACAAGCCGCAACTCAAAACTTGTAATCTAGCTGAGTATGAATTAGTAAGGTGAGTAAGTGTTATTATCAATGTTTATGTTGTCTTAGTTTTATTTTCAATGGTTAAATGTCAATAGCAAATCACACTGAATAACAATATTTCTTGTGCAGTATGATCTGACTAAATATAGATTCCATATAATCTATGATATCTATAAAAAAAAACCAGTATTTGAGACCTTTTTTTTTTTTATTATTATTAAATGAAACTTTAAAATGTTTATACAGAGTCCCAAGTCAGGCGTGTTTTTACAAACAGAAATATCTAGCTTGATCAAAACCAGTTATAGCAATTTTTAGAATGTACACAAATTGTTAATAATCTTCTAAAAAAAAACCACCCAAATCTCTTGTGCACAATTAAATCTTAAAGGGACATGAAACCCAAAAATTATCTTTCATGATTCAGCTAGAGAATACATTTTTAAACAACTTTCCAATTTACTTCTATTTTCTAATTTGCTTAATTCTCTTGATATACCTTATTGAAGTAGCAGCAATGTTCTACTGGGAGCTAGCTGGACACATTGTGTGAGCCAATAACATGAGGCATATATATGCATCCACCAATCAGCAGCCTCTGGGCCTACCTAGGTACCCCTTTTCAATAAAGTATGCAAAGAGAACAAAACAAATTAGACGATAGAAGTAAATTGGAAAGGTGTTTAAAATCACATGCTCTGTCTGTATCAGGGGAAAAATTGGGGTTTCATGGCCCTTTTAAGTGCTTATATATAGCATTAATTTATAAGAAAAACAATTTATTAAGTACTATAATTGCAGCCAATGAACCTGAGCTATATGGTGAGTGCCAGCAGATTTGCTCAGTGTCACAGGGGGCACTTGTGACTCAGGCTCAGTATCCCTTATCTATATAATTTTACTAAGTACAGTTGATCATATTGTAGACAGAAATAAATACCTTTAGGAATAGCCTTTAGCCTGTTTCTTTCCAGCAGGAGAGTATGTAAGTACTTAAGGAATTCCGACGGAATGCTTTTCACATGCTGCTTATCAACCCAGTAATAAATGTCCAGTGAAAAACTGTAAATGTGATTATTGTTTAAATTTATAGTTTCCAAAGCTGAGAAAGGGCTGAATGTTTTTAAGTACAATTTTGAAATTTGATTATGACTTAAATCTATATGATTTATTGAGTCATGCCAAAAAGTGACATTTATGTTTGGAAGGGCGGAAATTCCAATAAATGAACAGTTAAGTGAATGTAACATATCCCATCCACATGCAGAATTAAAGGTTAAGTCCTGTTTTGCAGGTTCTATAAATACAGCAAGAAGAACAGTAGAGATCAAGGTCACAAATCCCACTCTTGCCATGATACCTGAAGGAAATCCTGCAAAAATAGAGTAACAGTTAAACTAAAAACCACTTAATGGACCAGTAAATACAGCAGCAAATGTATGATAAAAAGACGATGCAATAGCACTTATTCCAAGCTTCAAATAAGTAGATTTTTTCTGACAAAGTTCTTTTCAAAAGAAACACAATTTTGAAAAAACATGAAAGTGCTCAGCTTCTTAAAAATTTAAGGATGAAATTCTTATTTTGTGCAGATAAAGACCATAAATAACTTGCTACTACAAGTAAAGAAACAAGGCAATCCACAGTAAGAATGCACAGACCTAATATTAATAATCTTAATAATACTCTGTCCTAAACAAAGTACAGCAGTAATGTTTAGTCTGGAACGTAAACATTTAGAATGTGGTTGTCAAGGAAGAAATGTCTGTAATCTATTTTATGACACCCTTATTTAACCCTTTGAGTGCTAAGCATTTTCCCACCTGGGTGCTAAGCTGGATTTGAGGGTTTTTTATTTTTTTAAATATATTTTTGTTTTAACTTTTATTTTTCAGATGTAGCTGCTTAGATGCCTGAGATACAGGCTTCTAAGCAGCATGCCCCATTTCCCTATACTGTCTATTGTATTTTTAAATAAAGTTGCACAGTGACGTCATCACGTCATTGCATGTGACATCACCACGCAAAACGAGAAGCCCCGATGATGGGAGCCCCTAGATTGCCCTCAAGAGCCATCTCTGAGCCATCATCAGCACCTGACTGGGAAAATTTGCGATGGCTCAGAGCCATCGTTAGCACTCAAAAGGTTAATTTATCTCACATTATAGTTCTATTTGAGAGCGCAAAAGAAATTGGTGCAAAATGTTTTATTTTCTTAAAAATATATAAATATTTATTTTAAAAAAGAACAAAAGTACTAATTCATTAGTCAGTTAATACCTAGGGGTCCATTTATCAAGCTCCGTATGGAGCTTGAATGGCCGTGTTGGCTCGCCAGAAACACCAGTTATGAAGCAGCGGTCTAAAGACCGCTGCTCCATAACCTGTCCACCTGCTCTGAGGAGGCGGACAGAGATCATGTGAAATCAACCTGATCGAATACAATCGGGTTGATTGACACCCCCTGCTAGCAGCCGATTGGCCACGAATCTGCAGGGGTCGGCGTTGTACCAGCAGTTCACAAGAGCTGCTGGTGCAATGCTGAATGCGGAGAGCGCATTGCTCTCCGCATTCAGCGATGTCTGTCGGACATGATCCGCGGATCGGATCATGTCGGACAGACATTTGTTAAATAGGCCCCTTAGACTGAAGTATAAAAAATTGCTCAGAAGTCAGTGTAATGAGAAATAAACACTAATAGAAACCTATTTGTGAAGCAGTACTGCTCATTATTTATGTTACCGGTTCTCTCCATTCTGTATCCGACCTGATGTATCCTTTATTTTTATTGCGCTGATTTTTTAACCGTTTTTTTATACTTCAGTCTGAAGGTTAACTGACTAATGCATTAGCAATTTTGTTCTTTTTTTAAAATAAATATTTATTTTTAAGAAAATAAAGGTTTTGTACTTATGTCTATTTCCACTCCTCCTGTATCATGTGACAGCCATCATCCAATCACAAATGCATGTATGTATATTCTGTGAATTCTTGCACATGCTCAGAAGGAGCTGGTGACTCAAAAAGTGTAAATATAAGAAGACTGCGCACATTCTGTTAATGGAAGTAAATTGGAAAGTTATTTAAAATTGCTAAATATTTTTATTGCCAGAAAATTCTGCTAGTTTATTAAACTTATGGTAGCAAAACCAACTATGAGGCCTATTTTTTTAGATAATTATCTTGTGGAATACAGCTTATCAGTTCTTATTGTATTAATCAGTTTCTATAAAGCATGTAGGCTCTATCTTGAAGCATTCTTAGAATAATCTGTGATTCCAAGCCATTCTTTTTATAGGGTCAGTAAAGTTAAAATTAAACTTTTATAGTCTAGATAGAACATGCAGTTTTTAACAAAGGTAAAGTTTACTTCTTTGATCAAAATTGCTTCATTCTTTTGGTACCCTATTTTGAAGAACATACCTAGGTATGGTCATATGAGCTCAGGGGTGTTCACTTGTCTTTAGCACTCTATGGATGCAGTGTTTGCAACTTTGTGTAGCATTGCCTCAAATATTTTTGCAACTACTGCCATAGAGTGCTAAAGACAGGTGCACATGCCTGAGCTCCTATGAGCATACCTAGGTTTGTTCTTCAACAAAGAATAACAAGAGAACAATGCAGATTTGATAATAGAAGTAAATTGGAATGTTCTATCTAAAGTTTAATTTTGACTTTACTTCCCCGTTAAATCGTTTACAATCATACTCTATTATGCTATAACTACACATATATACATGCACACAAAATAATATAAAATACTGTGTTGCTTTACAGCACCCATAAGCAGAATATTCCTTAAACATCTTATAAAAAGTGATTTTCTAAGTTCAAAACTTGCAACACACAAGAATAACTTACAGAAAGTAGCAACTAACTCAATTCTATCCATGCCAACCTACCTGTTGTGTGGCATACACCTCCTATACTGCTGTACTGTGTTGGGCCGTTAAACAGCACCTCTTAGTCAACTAAAGATTTCATTCTCTAGAATCCAGTTTTCAAATATTATGTAAATAAAGACTTAGAAAGAAAATAATAATGAGATTTTCACAGAGTAAAGAAAAACGATTCCTTTAGTAGCCTATGCAGCTTCCTCTTTGTGATCTGTACAGCTGTATACTTTAATGCTTGGCACCTATAACCCCAGTTTCTCCTCCTCATTTTATTACTGTACAAAGTCTGTAGAGCTAATTACTAAATTCTGTTTAGAGAAATTGCAATTAGTTTCTGGTGGCAGAAACTCTCCCTGTCAAGTGTGTAACACAGGATCTTATAGGGGAAAATGTTAGGGGCACACTCGATCATTTTCAATAAATATGATAACTTATAATTGTTGTTTAGACAATAAATTAATGTTCAGGATATTTTAAATACCTACAGTAAATGTTACAACTAAAAGTTCTGGCAAGCTGTCCCTATATTAACCACGGCAGCAAGCGTTATTTGTGCTTTAATCTTTCACTGAATAAGCTTATTTTCCATATACTGGAAATGTATAAATCTATAAAACAGTATTAGTATAGCTCCTCTAAAATCTCCTAATCAGATTCAATAGAAAGTGAATGTAAGAGAAGAGTGCCACACAACAGGGCTGAACTGTACTTGAACAGCAAATAAAGGGCTAGATTATGAGTTTTGCGTTATGAGGGGTGCGGTGCTAACTTGCACGTTATTATCACCGCTCACTTCCCTACAGCGCTGGTATTCTAGGTTTTTAAAAACCCGGAGTTATCAGGCAAGAAGTGAGCGTAGAGCAAAATTGAGCTCCATACCGCACTCCAATACCAGCGCTACTGAAAGCTGCGGTGAGCGGGTTTTACGTGCTCGTGCCTGATTTCCCCATAGACATCAATGGGGAGAGCCGGCTGAGAAAAAGTCTAACACCTGCAATAAAGCAGCGTAAAGCTCAGTAACGCAGCCCCATTGATTCCTATGGGGAAAGAAAATTTATGTTTACACCTAACACCCTAACATGAACCCCGAGTCTAAACACCCCTAATCTTACACTTATTAACCCCTAATCTGCTGCCCCCGACATCGCCGACACTTACATAATGTTATTAACCCCTAATCTGCCGCTCCGGACATTGCCGCCACTATAATAAACATATTAACCCCTAAACAGCCGCACTCCTCCATCTCAAACACCATTTAAATATTATTAACCCCTAATCTGCCACCCCTAACATTGCCGCCACCTACCAACATTTATTAACCCCTAATCTGCCGCCCCCAACGTCGCTGCCACTATACTAAATTTATTAACCCCTAAACCTAAGTCTAACCCTAACACCCACTAACTTAAATATAATTAAAATAAATCTAAATAAAACCTACTATTAATACTAAATACTTACCTGTAAAATAAACCCTAAGCTAGCTACAATATAAAAAATACAAATACAAATTTACCTATAAAATAAAACCTAACCTGACTTACACTAACACCTAACCTTACACTACAATTAAATAAATTACCTAAATTAAATACAATTACCTAAATAACAAAAAAACAACAAACACTAAATTACACAAAATAAAAAAAGAAATTATCAGATATTTAAACTAATTACACCTAATCTAATAGCCCTATCAAAGTAAAAAAAAGCCCCCCCCCAAAATAAAAAAAACCCTAGCCTAAACTAAATTACCAATAGCCCTTAAAAGGACCTTTTGCGGGGCATTGCGCCAAAGAAATCAGCTCTTTTACCTGTAAAAAAAGGAAATTTATGCTTACCTAATAAATTTATTTCTTTTACGATACGTCGTGTCCATGGATTTCATCCTTACTTGTGGGATTTATCCTCCTGCTAACAGGAAGTGGCAAAGAGCACCACAGCAGAGCTGTATATATAGCTCCTCCCTTCCCTCCACCTCCAGTCATTCGACCGAAGTTAGGAAGAGAAAGGAAAAGCCAAAGGTGCAGAGGTGACTGAAGTTTATAAAAATAAGCACATAACTGTCTTAAAAAAAATGACAGGGTGGGCCGTGGACTCGTCGTATCGTAAAATAAATAAATTTATCAGGTAAGCATAAATTTCCTTTTCTTTTACAAGATACGACGAGTCCACGGATTTCATCCTTACTTGTGGGATACAATACCAAAGCTATAGGACACGGATGAAAGGGAGGGACAAGACAGGAACCTAAACAGAAAGCACCACTGCTTGAAGAACCTTTCTCCCAAAAACAGCCTCAGAAGAAGCAAAAGTATCAAATTTGGAAAATTTGGAAAAAGTGTGAAGAGACGACCAAGTT
This sequence comes from Bombina bombina, assembly GCF_027579735.1. NCBI lineage: Eukaryota > Metazoa > Chordata > Amphibia > Anura > Bombinatoridae > Bombina > Bombina bombina. Next base: position 1,225,127,807 of record NC_069500.1, on the reverse strand, counting down.
GCAGCCTTGCAAATCTGTTCAACAGAAGCATCGTTTTTAAATGCCCATGAGGAAGCCACAGCCCTAGTGGAATGAGCCGTAATTCTTTCAGGAGGCTGCTGTCTAGCAGTCTCATACACCAGACGGATGATACTCTTCAGCCAAAAGGAAAGAGAGGTAGCCGTAGCTTTCTGACCCCTACGCTTTCCAGAAAAAACAATGAATAATGAAGATGATTGATGGAAATCCTTAGTCGCCTGCAAGTAAAACTTCAGGGCACGGGACCACGTCCAAATTATGCAACATACGCTCCTTCTTGGAAGAAGGGTTAGGACATAATGAAGGAACAACAATTTCCTGATTAATATTCTTATTAGAAACAACCTTAGGAAGGAAACCAGGTTTGGTATGTAAAACCACCTTATCAGAATGAAAGATAAGATAAGGCGAGTCACATTGTAAAGCTGAAAGCTTAGAAACTCTACGAGCAGAAGAAATAGCAACCAAAAACAAAACTTTCCAAGATAACAACTTAATATCTATGGAATGCATAGGTTCAAACGGAACCCCTTGAAGAACATTCAGAACTAAATTCAAACTCCTGGGTGGAGCAATTGGTCTAAACACAGGCTTAAAGGGACAGTCTAGTCCAAAATAAACTTTCATGATTCAGATAAAGCAAGTAATTTTTTTTTTTTTTTTAAATCATTTTTATTGAGGTCAAATACAATACATAATACGTAAATCAGAGCATAACAAGCATAAGAAGAGAGAAAAAAAAAAAAATAGAAACAAAAAATACATGGAAATAACATTTTTGATACTTGTCACTTCTGTCTATTACATCATAAACATAGTATCTTATCGTACCAAGCTATATAAATAATAAATCAAATTACCATATTACATTGATTGTATTTGCTAACATATATAGATTATATTAAACCTCATTTTCTTTTTCTTCCCATGGTTAACTTCCCCCTCACCCAAAAAAAAAAAAAAAAGGGTAACTTAAATCATATAACCATCTATCCATGCCCCCCCAGCTCCAACCCCAACCCCCAGCCCCTACCACAGATTGAGCAACACCAATTCTGAGTTCCTGAAGGGAAAAATTAACATATCTATTTCATTAGTTGGATAGCCTTTAATGAAGACTGACCATTTCAGGAAGAAATATTTTATGTCTTCTTCATTATCAATATTAGTGTCTCTTTGCTCGATCATACATTGTTTCTTCAAACAATTTTTTACCTCAGAAATTGAGGGAATCTTTGAGCTCTTCCAATACTTAAGAATCAGGTATCTAGCAGCTAAGATTGTGAGAATAATTAATTTTTCTTGAGGTTGTTGCCGTGCTTCAAATTGAACACAGAAAATAATCTGTGTCAAAGTGAGTACCAGAGGGGGAGCCTCGATATTCTTGTTGAGCCAAAATTCAACTCTGTACCAGAATTGGCGTATTTTTGGACAGTTCCAAAGCATATGGACCAGATCCGCTGCCGCTAGGGAGCACTTTGGACAAGCCTTAAATTCTGAATTATGTATTTTGTGACCTAGGGCTGGGGTGAAATATGTTCTGTGTAGGATTTTAAGGTGTGCCTCCCTCCACGTAGCAGAGAGAGTGGCCCTAGCAACTCGATCTATTGATCTCTGAACATTATTTGACACTATCGTTTCTGAGGGAATTAACCTGGACCAAGTCATTGCTATATGCTCCAATAAGGGAGTTCCCTTGTTGGCATTAAGAAGTGCATAACAGGGAGTGATTGACATACGTCCAGCTTTTATCAGAGTCAACCATTTTTCAATTTCTCCTAGGGTCCATGACCAATTTGTGTTCCTAGTAATCTAAAGTCCATAATGCCTCAGTTGCAAATATGCAAAAAATTCTTTATGTGAGAGATTGAATTCATTTTTCAATTGTTCAAATGTTTTTATGACATTTGAATCATTTTCAAATATTTGTTTGACTTTTACCAATCCTAGTTGGGACCACCTGTCAAACACAGCCAACTCCAAGCCAGGCCGAAACCCTGGATTTCCTATTATTGATAAGTGCTGGGACACGCCACAATCCAATCCTAGGGTAGACCCTATTCTCCACCAGGCTTTAATCGGGTTCAGAATGCTTTTGAGCTTTTTAATTTCAGGGGGTAAAGACTTAGGTAGACAATGCACCAAACCAGTAAGAGAGTACGGGTAACAGATATTCGATTCTAATAAAATGTTGGTGACATAATCTTTGGAGAGAATCCAATCCGATACTGTTCTTGCCAGAAAAGACAAATTATATTGCCTAATATCCGGCAAAGCTAGACCCCCATGTTCCCTTGCCAAGGTTAATTTTGTAATAAAAATTCTCGCCTTTTTTCCCTGCCAAAGAAATTTCCCGACTGCCCTATTTAACAACCTAATGTCTTTTCCGTACAAAATTAGTGGGGTATTTTGTAATATGTACAAGAGTTTCGGAAGAAGGATCATTTTATAGATGGCTATTCTCCCAGATAATGAAATGGGTAGTCCTTGCCAAGACTTCAGTCTCTCACAGATCATTGTTAATATGGGTATTATATTAGCTTTATACAAATCAGTAAAACTTACTGGTATATTAATACCCAAGTATTTAAATGAATCAGAGACCTCTTTAAACGGACTGTCTTTGATTGATTCCCTATTTTTATTTAGCCAAAATAATTCTGATTTGGAAGTGTTGACCATATACCCAGAAAAGGAGCCAAATTGTTGAATGATACTAAGCAGTTTAGGAATATTTGACTTTGTATTTGAGATATAAAGGAGAATGTCGTCCGCGTAAAGTGCAGCCTTCAATTCATATTCACCCAAATTAATGCCCTCGATGCTCTGTCTAATCTTTATTGCTAGAGACTCTATGGAAATGTCAAAAAGAAGGGGAGACAGAGGACACCCCTGGCGCGTTCCCCTTTCAATTACAATATCTGATGATAATGAGTTGTTGACTATTAGTCTGGTAGATGGGCATGTGTATAAGTTGTGAATAAAACTAACAAAGTTATCCCTAAACCCAAATTTGCCTAAGGAGGTAAACAAGTGACTAAAGTAAACTGAGTCGAATGCCTTGGCCGCATCGATGGCAACTATTGCAGAGTCCCTCTTATCCGCTGTCTCTCTCTCTCTTACTTGAAAATGCTCTGTTGTGACAAGAACCTCCCTGATTTTGGAAGCTGAATTACGACCATGTATGAATCCCGCTTGATCCTTGTGGATAATATGTGGGAGGCAGCCTTGAAGCCTACATGCCAGAATTGAGGCAAGGATCTTGTAGTCGGAATTCAAGAGAGCTATCGGTCGATAAGATCCCTTATGACTAGGGTCCTTACCACCCTTTAAGAGCAAAGTTGTAAGAGAGGCTGAGAAGCCAGCTGGTATAGCATAGCCTTCAATAAAGAATTGATTATACGTTTTACATAGATATGGAGCTATCTCTGAAGTTAGAATTTTATATACCTCGTTAGGAAGACCATCTGGTCCTGCTGCTTTATTCGTTGCTGACTCAAGAATCGTTTTACTGACTTCCTCATTGGAGATCGGGCTATTCAGAATGGAGTTCATTTCTGCTGTGATTGAGGGACAATTAACCTGGCCCCAAAATTGTCTGGACTGAGATATATCTGTAGTTTTTGCAGAGTACAGATCTCTGTAATACTCCGAAAAAGCCTCTAGAATGTCTTCGGTTTTAACCAGTGATTTCCCTTGTTGGAGAATTTTTTCAATCATAGGAGGCTTATTGTCATTCTTAGCTAACTTATTGTCATTCTTAGCTAACTTACCAAACCGATAAAGCTTGGCCTGAAACCTCAATTCTCTCTGTGTTTCCATTAATAATGCCATGGCATCTCTCTCACTCTTGGCTTTTATATATTTAGCCCAATGGAAAGGTGTATTTTGTAGCAGATACCGATTGTATGCATTAATCACAGAGTTCGTGACCTCTCTCTCTCTCTTTTTTAATTTTTTGGATATCATGGCAGCATAAGCCGTTACTTCACCTCTGAGGACTGCTTTAGCAGCTCCCCAGAATATTTCAGGGCGGTCAATAAATTCAGAATTAAAATGAAGATACTCTTTAAATTTGGTGGTCAGATGGTTCTTAAATTTAGAGTCATTGGCCAAGTGATGCGGGAATCTAAATCTTGTGGAAAAATTTATGGATCTATTTAGCTGTAATTCCAAAAAAATAGGAGAGTGGTCGGATAGAATTACAGAGGTTATTCCTGCAGTAATTTTCATTGTACATAACCTAGCATCAGTTAGGAAAAGATCTATACGGGATAGGGTTTTATGGGCCCTAGAAAGGCAAGTGTATTCTTGGACATCGGGATGTTGAATCCTCCAGATGTCTTTTACAGCTAAATTCTGAAATAGGGTTTTAAATATTTTTGTTTCAAGATTATCTCTTTTTTGTTTAACTTGTTTGTTGGTTTTTCGAAGCCTATCTAGAGGAGATTGCGGCACCATATTAAAGTCGCCTCCTAATACCACATAACCTTCTGAGTAAATTAGTATTTTGGATTGAAGCGTGTCCCAAAACTCATAGTCTAGGGTGTTAGGTGCGTATATATTACAAAGGGTAAATAACTGGTCTTGAATTTTGATTTTTATCATCACATATCTCCCCTCGGGATCCCTTTCAGAATGGATTAACTCGTATCCCAATCTCTTTCCAATCAGTATGGCTACCCCTCTTTTTTTCCCAAAGCTGGGAGAGGCAACAACCTCTTTCACCCAGGAACCTTTCAATTTTTTGACTTCGTCTATACTCAAGTGTGTTTCTTGCAGGAATGCAAGATCTGCCTGCATTTTTCTAAGGTGCGAGACGATTGCATTCCTTTTGATAGGGGTCGAGATACCACCGATAACGATATAATTTTGACTTTGTCTGGTCTTTTAATCATTTTTTATCCTGGGATAGGGCAATATAACAGAGGGTGGGAGCAGGGGCAAGAGCAGGGGGGGAAGAGGGAAAAAAAAAAAAAAAAAAAAAAAAAAACCCCACAGTGTCTCAATTCAATGCTCAGCAAGGAAATCTCCCCTGCTAAGCGCTTGGTCTGATAATGGTCCTCTAGTGAGGACTGCTTTATTTTAAGAAAACCCATTTCGATTCTAATAGAGGCTTATTGAGCTAATTATAATTCATTTATTGCTTCTATCTGTGCACTGTTTGTGTTGTAGATTCTAGTTCCAAACAAAATTTTTCGGCTTCACGGGGATATTCAAAAAAATAAACCTTATCCCTAGCAAATATTCTAAGTTTATGTGGATATAGTATTGTCGCTTTGTATCCTTTTTGTATCAGTTCTGTACATATTGGTGCCAATTCTTTCCTCCTAGAGGCTGTCTCAACTGAGAAGTCTTGAAACAGGAGAATTTTGGCTCCATCTAGACTGATTGGTTGTTTCTTTCTGAATTGTTGAAGTATATTAGTTTTATTAAGAAAATTTAAAAAGCGCACAATTACTGGTCTAGGCCTGTTTGCTTTATTATCAGTTGAGAGTGGGCCTACTCTATGGGCCCTTTCTATTATTATATGGGAGGTAGGCAATTCTAAAAGTTGTACTAGGGTCTGGGTAACAAATAAGGAGAGATCTTCATACTTTTTGCCCTCAGGTATTCCAATAATCCTTATATTGTTCCTTCGAGATCTATTTTCGAGATCCTCAACTTTTAACATTAGTTTTTGAATTTTAGAGTTGGTTTCTTCTAGATTAGAACTATGCGAAGTAGTAAGATCTTCTAGATCTGAAACCCTCTGTTCTGCCTCTTGTAATCTGTGTGAGAATTGCCTTATTTCATGTGAGAGTTGAGCTATGTCCTGTTTAATCTCAGATCTCAGAGTTTCAAATTTGGGAGTCAAAGCTTCAAGTATGTTGGAAACCAAATTTTGAGCGTTAAGGGCCTCTATAGTAGGGTTAGTAGCAGATGTAGTGATATCTGTTATGTTTTCTGGGGCTCCTTTAGTTTTTTTATCCTTATATCTGCCTGCCATGCTTGGAGAAGTAGTTTTAAGGGAAGTATTTAAAAATCTGTCCATTGGACAGAAGGGAGCTAGGTGGGGGAAGTGAATAGCTAATTGCGTGAGATTTGTGAGTTATGGACCTGAAGATCAGAGTGTAAGACGTGATTATATTAGTGTGAAAAAGTGTAATGTGATTGTGAGATGGGGTGATTTATTATAAAGTATTTAATGTGTGTAATTGCCAACCGTGGTTGTGTGAGGGAGAAAAAAAAAAAAAAAAAAGGGGGGGGGGAAACCCAAGACTAGGGCAGTGGTCTACCAGGGATGTGAGTTGTTAGTGATGATACAGCTGTTCTCCCAAGCAATGGCAAGGTTGAGTCCAGACAGCCTAGTATTGCCTACCCGAAGCTGACTAGTAAAGGTTTTTAGAAAACTTTTAACGGTTACCACTTGTTAACTCCAAACAGGACACAGAAGTTCCTGAATTGGATCATAAGTTTGGGCAAGTTTTTATAGTGTGACTTTTTCTAAAATCTTAGAAAAAGGTTTTATATAAAAAAGGGCAAGTGTAGGGATGATTATTTAAGATGCCTAGATTATGAAATCACTAAATCTTAAATTGATCCTCTCTTCTTTACCAATTTGCAGCTAAGGCCAGTCAAACATATGTAGGTTAGAGTGAGGTATTTATATACAACAACAGCTTAATTGTTATAATAATAAGAAGGTGTACAGAGATAACTGCGTTTTTAGGCTTAAAATTCACTAGAGAGTTTAGCCTAATATTCTGAAAACAATTGTTATAGTCACAGGGATATTCCTATCCCAACCTTAGTTAGAAGTATTCAGTGAAGCGGTATTTTTCTATTTACCAATACCCTTGTGACTACAACAATGAATCAGGCATATTAATATTTTCCATAGAAGGGAAAAATAAGAGAAAAAAAAGAGAAAGAAAAAAAGGAAAAAAAAAGAGAAAAAAAAGCAATTGTTAAATTTATGGCAATGAAGCTCAATTTTAAACTTTTGTGGTAGTATGTATATATCGGCTTTCCTATTCCTATCCCCTTTTCAGGAATAAAAAAGGAACTACGGTACAGTTTTTTGTTCCCCTATGGCTAGCATAACGTGCCTTTAACAAACAAGAACACAAGGGGGGAAACGGAGTAGTAGTAAATTAAGATTACTGGGGTATATTTCTCCAGTACTTCAATTCCCTCTTTCCTTCCCCATCCCTATTCCCCCTCCCTAAACCCAGGGGAGCACGTTCACTATAATAAATGTCTTATATCTTAGCCAACTATATATATAAAGTTTATGTACAGCAGTGAGATATCATAAGAAATAACGTTTTTCTTTAAACAATTTTTAAAGATAAAGCAGTATTCAAGGGGGGCTGCCTGTTCAAAAAGAAAAAACAACTGAAACTTTATCCTATTAAGCAACCAATCACTCAATTATACTTTTTGCTGATATTCTAAAAAACAATAAGAATTTTCAGTTGTATATGTATACCTGACCAGGCCTTAATAACAGAGGTTTTAGAAGCTTTTAACCACAAACATATAATGATTTCAGAGATCCTTTCACTTTCAAATTTAAAAGCAAACTATGCCGCTATAACTATTTCCCCATGGCCCTGTAAGTTGTGATATAGCTGCAGCATCGAAAAGAAAATACAAAGCAAAATATTGGTTAGCTAGAGTGTATAGGATAGTCTTTCTCTGACGCTGCAAGACCCTTCTTTTCCCTCCCTTCTCCCTTCACCCTTCGTTTAGGTCATGCAAAGCAAGAAAGAATCTGGTAGAAACGGGTAGAAGGGTTAGTGGCTCATGCAGGTTTGTAAGAAATACACAGTTCCCCCTATGTCCAATTAACTTCCTTATGTGTGGAATGATGGGGAGGGTAGAGCAAAAAAAAAGAAAGAGAAGGCCCCCAGGCCAGGGGGGGCAAACTTTATGAGCCTCTTTAATGCTGCTTTTGTTCCAAAGTCTAAAGAAAAGTTCTGTCCAGTCAAATTAACGCAGCTTTTCAAGTATTTATGTTGGATCACACTAGCTCTCTGATAGCCAAGTAGCTTGTACCTCAACAGAATAAAAGTACCTTATACCATACACCGTGGTGAAATGGCATCGGCAGGTCCCAGAGCCCTGGCTTTCAGCTTCCCTCGGATGATGCAGACATTGGCCCCTCTCAGAAAAATCCGGAGCGTAGGCTGCGACAGCCTCCAGAGCCCACTAGACAACGGTTTGCAGACGGGGGCTGCCGAGATTCCACGAGCAGCAGCGATGTGTGGAGCATACAGCTCGGCAGTCACTCCCGTTCCGTGTCAGTGGGTAGCACAGCGTCAGTCGTCCGACGTCACCAGCCGGCGTCTCAGTGATCCTTGTGTGCGCCTCCCGTTGGAGGCCAGCGGACAGCTGACAGGTTCCACTGCATCAATACCCCCAGGAAGCAGGTAAGAGCAGGGTAAGTTGAGAGGGACCAGGTGATTTCCTTGCACCGAAGTTAAATCAGGGGTCAAAGAAGAGGTACCCGTTCTTGACTTTTCGCCTAATCTTTAGCTTGGGTCTTGATATCCAGAGCCCCTTCCACCTCCTCTCGCAACACCGGTGGGAGGGGTGGGGGAATGCGTTTGTGGTTCCTAATCCTAGTGTGAAGTTACAGGGAGTCAAAGTTTGTAATGGCCAAGCACGATGCGTTGTAGCTGCACCGCTATGGAGCCGGGGTCCGGTATCCCTTGGATAATTTTAGCCACCGCCTTGGAACGGAGGTCGGCGCGAATTTTAGCCGCCAATGGCTATAGTAGGAGTTTTAGAGAGAGGTGCTCACAGCACGTCCTGCACACAGTCTCCTCCCCCCGGACATTAGGAGACAGAGCAAGTAATTTTAAACAATTTTCAAATTTACTTTTATCACCAATTTTGCTTTGTTCTCTTGGTATTCTTAGTTGAAAGCTTAACCTAGGAGGTTCATATGCTAATTTCTTAGACCTTGAAGCCCACCTCTTTCAGATTGCATTTTAACAGTTTTTCACCACTAGAGGGTGTTAGTTCACGTATTTCATATAGATAACACTGTGCTCGTGTACGAGAAGTTATCTGGGAGCAGGCACTGATTGGCTAGACTGCAAGTCTGTCAAAAGAACTGAAAAAAGGGGCAGTTTGCAGAGGCTTAGATACAAGATAATCACAGAGGTTAAAAGTATATTATTATAACTGTCTTGGTTATGCAAAACTGGGAAATGGGTAATAAAGGGATTATCTATCTTTTAAAACAATAAAAATTCTGGTGTAGACTGTCCCTTTAATCCTGGTCAAAGCCTGACAAAAAGACTGAACGTCTGGAACGTCTGCCAAACGTTTGTGAAGTAAAATCGACAAAGCAGAGATTTGTCCCTTTAAAAAACTTGCTGACAACCCTTTCTCCAATCCTTCTGGAGAAAAGACAGAATCCTGGGAATCCTAACTCTACTCCATAAGTAGTTCTTGGATTCACACCAATAAAGATATTTTCGCCATATCTTATGGTAAATCTTTTTACTAACAGGTTTACGCGCTTGAATCAATGACCGAATCAGAGAACCCCGCTTAGATAAAATCAAGCGTTTAATCTCCAAGCAGTCAGCTGCAGAGAAATTAGATTTGGATGTTGGAAAGGACCTTGAATGAGAAGGTGCTGTCTCAATGGAAGTGTCCATGGAGGCAGAGAGGACATGTCCACGCGATTAGAATTACTGAAGCTCTCTCCTGTTTGATCCGAGCGATCACCCGGGGAAGGAGAGGAAATGGTGGAAACACATAAGCTAGGTTGAACGACCAAGGCACTGCCAAGGCATCTATCAGTTCGGCCTGAGGATCCCTCGACCTGGATCCGTATCTTTGGAGCTTGGCATTCTGTCGAGACGCCATCAGATCCAATTCCGGTCTGCCCCATCGGAGAATCAGGGAGGCAAAGACCTCCGGATGGAGTTTCCACTCCCCCAGATGAAATGCCTGTCGGCTTAAAAAGTCTGCTTCCCAGTTGTCCACTCCTGGGATGTAGATTGCTGACAGATAACAAGAGTGAGCCTCCGCCCATCGAGTTATCTTGTGATCTCTAAGGAACTCCTCGTTCCTCCCTGATGATTGATGTAAGCCACAGTCGTGATGTTGTCCGACTGAAAACGGATGAATTTGGCCGAAGCCAACTGAGGCCACGCCTGAAGAGGATTGAATATTGCTCTCAATTCCAGAATATTGATGGGAAGTAGAGACTCCACCTGAGTCCACACACCCTGAGCATTCAGGGAATTCCAGACTGCACCCCAGCCTAGTAGACTGGCGTCCGTTGTCACTATCACCCAAGAGGGTCTGCGGAAACACGTCCCTTGGGACAGATGATCCGGCGACAACCACCAAAGAAGAAAGTCTCTGGTCTCCTGGTCCAGATTTATCTGAGGAGATAAATTTGCATAATCCCCATTCCACTGTCCGAGCATGCAGTGGTCTGAGATGAAATCGAGCAAACGGAATGATGTCCATTGCCGCCACCATCAATCCAATTACCTTCATGCACTGAGCCACTGATGGCCGAGGATTGGACTGAAGGGCTCGGCATGTATTTAGAATCTTTGACTTTCTGACCTCCGTCAGAAATATCTTCATGGATATAGAATCTATCAGAGTTCCCAAGAAGGAAACCTTTGTCTGTGGAATTAGTGAACTTTTTTCTAGATTCACCTTCCATCCGTGGGTTCTCAGAAAGGACAACACCGTGTCTGTATGAGACTTTGTCAGATGATAAGTCGATGCCTGGATCAGAATATCGTCCAGATAAGGCACTACTGCAATGCCCCGTGGCCTGAGAACCGCCAGAAGGGACCCTAGAACCTTTGTGAAGATCCCGGGTGCTGTGTCCAACCCGAAGGGAAGAGCCACAAACTGAAAATGTTTGTCCAGGAAGGCAAACCTTAGGTACTGATGATGATCCTTGTGGATAGGAATATGAAGGTATGCATCCTTCAAGTCCACGGTCGTCATATATTGACCCTCCTGGATCATTGGTAAAATTGTTCGAATAGTCTCCATCTTGAAAGATGGGACTCTGAGAAACTTGTTTAGACTCTTGAGATCTAAAATGGGTCTGAATGTTCCCTCTTTTTTGGGAACCACGAAAAGATTTGAGTAAAACCCCTGCCCCTGTTCTAGTCTTGGAACGGGACGAATTACTCCCATAGTAGAGAGGTCTTTTACACAACGTAAGAACGCCTCTCTTTTTATCTGGTCTACAGACAATCGTGAAAGAAGAAATCTCCCCCTTGGGAGAACATTTTTGAATTCCAGTTGATACCCAGGGGTCACGATTTCCAGTGCCATGGGGTCCTGAACATCTCTTGCCCAAGCCTGGGCAAAGAGAGAGAAAGTCTGCCCCCTACTAGATCCGGTCCCGGATCGGGGGTCGCCCCCTCATGCTGTCTTGGTAGTAGCAGCAGGCTTCTTGGGTTGTTTACCCTTGTTCCAAGCCTGGTTGGGTCTCCAGACGGACTTGGCCTGAGCAAAATTCCCTTCTTGTTTTGTGGAAGAAGAGGAAGAAGAGGGTACTCCTTTAAAGTTCCGAAAGGAACGAAAATTATTCTGTTTACCCCTCAATTTAACAGTCTTATCCTGAAGTAGGAGATAATCCTTACCTCCAGTAATGTCAGAAATTATTTCCTTCAAGTCAGGCCCGAATAGGGTCATACCCTTGAAAGGAATAGCCAAAAGCTTTGACTAGTCTTAGATGACACATCAGCAGACCAAGATTTTAACCATAAAGCTCTACGCGCTTAAATGGCAAATCCAGCATTCTTAGCCGCCAACTTAGCAATATGAATGGCGGCATCTGTGATAAAAGAATTAGCCAGCTTGAGAGCCTTAATTCTATCTAAAATATCCTCTAAAGGAGTTTCAGTCTTAAGAGACTCTTCTAAGGCATCAAACCAGAAAGCCGCCGCAGTGGTAACTGGTACAATGCAGGCTGTCGGTTGTAAAAGGAAACCCTGATGAATAAATAACTTTTTTAGAAGACCCTCCAATTTCTTATCCATAGGGTCTTTGAAAGCACAGCTGTCCTCAATAGGAATAGTTGTATGCTTAGCCAGGGTAGATATAGCTCCCTCCACTTTAGGGACTGTCTGCCAAGAGTCCCGGACAGTGTCAGATATGGGATACATTTTCTTAAAATTAGGAGAAGGTGAGAACGGTATACCCGGTCTGTCCCATTCCCTTTTAATAATCTCCGAAATTCTCTTAGGAACCGGAAAAACATCAGTGTAAACAGATACCTCTAAGTATTTGTCCATTTTACACAATTTCTCTGGTGGTACCACAATAGAATCACAGTCATCCAGAGTCGCTAAAACCTCGCGAAGTAACAGGCGGAGGTGTTCCAGCTTAAATCTAAAGGACATGACGTCCGAGTCTGTCTGAGGTAACACACTTCCCGATTCCGAAAGTTCTCCCTCAGACAAAAGTTCCCTGACCCCCAACTCAGATCCCTGTGAGGGTGCATCGGAAATAGCCAACAAAGCATCAGAGGACTCAGTATTCACATTGATTCCTGTCCTACTGCGTTTGCCCTGTAACACTGGTAACTTAGATAATACCTCTGTAAGGGTAGTTGACATAACTGCAGCCATATCCTGCAGAGTAAATGAATTAGACGCGGTTGAGGAACCCGGCGTCGCTTGGGTGGGCGTTAAAAGTTGTGACACTTGGGAAGAAATTGGCAGCATATCCTGATTCTCCTCAGACTGAGAATCATCCTTAGGCACACTTTCTTTACATAAAATATGCTTTTTACATTGTAAGCCCCTTTCAGTACAAGAGGTACACAAAGTAAGAGGGGGTTCCACAATGGCATCTAAACAAATAGAACAAGGAGTTTCCTCAAGTTCAGACATGTTAAACAGACTAGCATTAGCAACAATAGTCGTTTTTAAACTTATTTATTGACTCAACAAAATTTTCAAAGAAAAGTGTACTGCGCCTTTAAATAATAAAAGCGCAACAATTTTTCTTTATCTCAAAAAAAACAATTATGCAGCAATAAAAAATATAATATGCAGCTCAAATTAGCTAAATAATATTGCACGATTTGTTAGAAAATGCTAATTGACATTTTATAGCATCATTATGTGATATAATCAATTTTAAAACAATATCAGCCCCTGCACCTCGCCACACCTCTGCTGTGGCGCCTACCTGCCCCCAGGGTACTCAAGTCTGTGACAATAACGATCCATTGATGGAATTTCTAACTTGGGCCCCACCAGAGCTAGGGCTTTGCTGCCTTATCCTGAAGAGAAAATTCGCGTCTGAGCGAGCGAAATAGGCCCCGCCCACCATGGGCGTCGCACTAGCCATCACCACAACCGCATGGGAAGAAAATCAGTGAAGCCATGTGGTCCCCTAATGCACAGTAAAAACGTAACAACTACAATAAACAGCCATCTTTCTAAGGCCAATTATCAAATAATAGGACAGACTCTCAACCGCATCTCCCAGTGTCTAGCCCATATTGACTCACATATAACATATAGCATTCAATATAAAAAACGGTAATTCCAGTACCACCATAAAGCATATAGGTCTACTGCTTACCCCTTCCCCGGTAGGGAATAATGTCAGCCTGTTTTGATATAACAAGTCTCCCCAGAAGTAAAGGACCGAACATACCTCAATGCTGCTTGTAGCATGACACCGTTCTCCACACTGAAGATTTTTCTTACACTACCTTTAGAAGCTCTGTGGGAACCAGAATGGATCTTAGATAGCGTTTGCTAAGACCATCAACATCAGGGCAGTAAAAATTAATGTCTCCATTCCTCTTGGGAATCCAGACTGACGATTTCTCCCTGAGGAAAATAGCACTTACTGGCACCATTTTAAAATAAAAAACTTCTTGATTGAAGAATCTAAAACTAACACCTCACTTTACCTCTTCCTATTACTAACACAGGCAAAGAGAATGACTGGAGGTGGAGGTAAGGGAGGAGCTATATATACAGCTCTGCTCTGGTGCTCTTTGCCACTTCCTGTTAGCAGGAGGATAAATACCACAAGTAAGGATGAAATCCGTGGACACGTCGTATCTTGTAAAAGAAAAAATACAAACACCTCCCCAACAGTAAAACCCACCACCCACACAACCCCCCCCCCAAATAAAACCCTAACTAAAAAAAACTAAGCTCCCCATTGCCCATTTGGATGGGCATTGCTCTTAAAAGGGCAATTAGCTCTTTTTCAATTGCCCAAACCCCTAATCTAAAAATAAAACCCACCAATAAACCCTTAAAAAACCTAACACTAACCCCTTAAGATCCACTTACAGTTTTGAAGACCGGACATCCATCCTCAGCGAAGCTGGGAGAAGTCTTCATCCAAGCAACAAGAAGTCCTCAACGAAGCCGGGAGAAGTCTTCATCCAAGCCGGCAGAAGTGGTCCTCCAGACGGGCAGAAATCTTCATCCAGACGGCATCTTCTATCTTCATCCATTTTGATAGGGCTATTAGATTAGATGTAATTAGTTTAACTATCTGATAATCTCTTTTTTTATTTTGTGTAATTTAGTGGGGTTTTTTTTTTTGTAATTTAGGTAATTGTATTTAATTTAGTTAATTTATTTAATTGTAGTGTAAGGTTAGGTGTTAGTGTAACTCAGGTTAGGTTTTATTTTACAGGTAAATTTGTATTTATTTTAGCTAGGTAGTTAGTAAATAGTTAATAACTATTTAGTAACTATTCTACCAAGTTAAAATAAATACAAACTTGCCTGTAAAATAAAAATAAACCCTAATCTAGCTACAATGTAACTATTAGTTATATTGTAGCTAGCTTAGGGTTTATTTTATAGGTAAGTATTTAGTTTTAAATAGGAACTATTTAGTTATTAATAGTATGTTTTATTTAGATTTATTTTAATTATATTAAAGTTAGGGTTAGACTTAGGTTTAGGGGTTAATATGTTTAGTATAGTGGCGGCGACGTTGGGGGCAGAAGATTAGGGGTTAATAAGTGTAGGTAGGCGGCGGCGATGTTAGGGGCATCAGATTAGGGATTTCTTTGTGGAAGGAGTCTGGTCTGGTGAGGGATTCGCCGGTAGCTAGGTTAAAATCTCAGATTCGGACAGTATAATTCCTTCATCTGCTCTTGAAGTGGTCTACTTCAGATGTATGCTTGCACACCTCGTGTACTTTAAATGAGGTTTTAGTTACTTGGATGACATCGATCCCATGTCGTTGTCAACCCTTGGAAGTTTTGTAAACTTTATCTTTTCTTTGGTGTTCTACTATGGCTCCGAGAACTTCGATCCCTATAGAGGGTAGTTGCTCCTTCCGGATCCATGGATATGACCCTGTGTGCACTGACCTGCAAGGTCACCGGTTTAATCCAACTTGGTAACACCATGTCAAGCCAAACTGTTCTTTAAATTAGAGCAATGCCTTGTCTTACTAGACTTGATATACTAGCCCACTGGGCATTGTGGCTGAGACCTGGTCAGCCGAAAAGCCTACCTGGGGCTTAATGGTACAGCTTAGGCTTTATAGTCCTGCAGTGGCAGGGTCAATATTTTATGTTCCTTCTAATCAACGCTTCTGGTTTTTCCTTTAAAGGATGGGACCTTGTTTGGACTTCTCCTGGCAGATTTGTCCTCTGACTTTCAGGGTGGAAAAAGATTTTTCTACCACACGTCAAGAGAGTAAGACTAAATGAAAGGTTTTTCCTTTTCCTCTTTCTGCAGGTTCAGTCTTTTCTTTTAAAGTCCAATTTAAGATTTCCTTCCAGGGACAGATTTTTCCGTCTAGAGTATCTGTAATCCAGACTGTCAAGAGGCATTCCTTGAACTGGGTTCAGAATCTTCCTCTCTGGGAGTGATCGTTCCAGTCCCAGTCTGGGAATGGAATCTAGGTATTAATCTTTTTCAAGTATCCATTCTCCTTTGGTTCAAGAGGGCCTGTGCATAATGAACATAGACCTGAAGGATGTATATTTATTGCTCCCATTAATTGGGATCTTCTCAAGTTTCTGAGCCTTGTCATCCTAGAAATACTTTTAGGTCTTGGAGTATTGCAGGATGCTCTTCTGGACAATTTATGATTCAGGTGTCATCCTTCTTCGAGTAGACTCTCTTTCAAGAGATCTTGCCCAATTTTCTTTCCCATGGATGGGAAATGAATCTGGAGAAGAGTTCCCTTGTTTTATCTACAAGGGTGATTTTTTGGAGACCTTAATAGATTCTCTATCTTGAAGAAGATTCTATCAGAGGTCAGATTTTCAAAGATCTATTCCTTTTTCCTTTCTCTGCAGTTTACTGTCCAGCTAAAAGCGAGCTCTTGTGGTCCGGTAAATAACCTAATCATTTTCAACCAGAAGGTTGGTAGTTTAAATCTAGCTGCAGTTGATTTTATCTTCACTTTTCAGTGACTCAATATGTGGAGGGAATTGGTCCGATGTTATCATGGACATCAAACCCTTTGCTATTTTCCATAGAATAGAGAACATTCAGATCTGTCTCAGAGGATAGCTCTAGATTAGTCGACAAGAGATTCTCTCCATTAGTAGTTTATCAGGAGTATCTGTCTCAGGGTGCATGCTTCTAGAGACATTCCTGGGTGAGGTGACCATGGATGCCACCCTGCTGAACTTGGAAACAGTCTGGGTCTTGTTTTAAGGTGCAGGGATTATGGATCGTAAGTGTCTGCTCTCCTCTTTAACATCTTGGAGTTGAGAGTGATTTACAATGCTCTGATGGCTTGGCCTCAGTTGTCCTTAACTTGGTTCCAGTCAGACAATATCACCTCAATGGTTTACATCAACCTCCAGGGAGGAACTCGGAGTGCCTTAGCCATGTTGGAGGTGTCTTGGATTGTTCAGTGGGATTTCAATTGTTTTCTATCTGCCATCTGCATTCCAGGAGTGTACATGGGAAGCAGATTTTCTGAGCAGACAGACTTTTCATCCCGGAGAGTGGGAACTCCATCCGGAAGTGTTCTCTAGGTTAACAACCAAATGGGGTTTACCGGTATTGGATCTGATGGTGTCTCATCAGAACGCCAAGCTCCCTAAGTACGGGTCATGGTCGAGGGCTCCTCAAGCCTTTCTGATAGATGCTCTGGAAGTTCCAAGGTTTGCTCTCCTCCCGCGAGTCATCGCTCGGAGCAAGCAGGAGAGAGCATCAGTTATTCTAATAGCTACTGCGTGGCCTCACAGGATCTGGTATGCAGATCTAGTAGAGATGTCGTCTTTACCTCCGTGGAGACTACCGCTGAGGAAGTATCTTCTGCTTCAGGGTGTGGTTATTAATTAAAAGGGGTCTCCATTTTTTCCCAAAGAATTTATTAGGAATCAATATATGTTAATAATAAGAGAAATATTTACAGGTATATATACACATCTATTTTACAGCAAAACAGTCCAAATAATTAAGACAAGGCAACTTTACTACAATACTACAATTTCTGCAACACTGCTAAAATAATCACAGGATTTTATCCAAGGAATATACTTAGCCACATTCTCCAGTGTGTCCAAAATCAGCCATCCTTTCAGGAACAGGATAAGAAAAGAGAGAGAGAGAGTGTTCCAGTTTTTATACCCCAATTCAATAGGGAGTGGTTTATCAAATGCCAGTCAAAGGCTATTGGGAGTATCTTTAGTTCAGAGAGAAAGGTGTATCTGGGGGGAAGGGATTTTAATAACAGTTAGGTCAGTAAGCTATGTCAACACATTCCCTCACTTTTTCTTCTCCTATATTGCCCCGTTTTCTAGTTATACCCACTAGTACAGAAGAACACAGTGAGAGCGTAAACCTTACAGGGAAAATTCTCCTACCATCCCTTAGGAATATCATTCCCTCTGCGATATGAGCTCTTCTGTACTTTCCTAGGACTGTCAATTCCTAGTCTAACTTTATACAATTCATTTAAAAAATTAATTTAAAATTATACATAGAAACACAAAATCCTATGCTAAACCCCATTAGCAACATTTATAAAATGGTCTTAAAATTGGGAAAAATTAAAAGTTCATGTATGAGTGCGTGAGTGTGGGTACGCTAGATGGGTATGCGTGTAGTAAAATCTTTAATAATACAGTGTGAATTGTGCCTGTAAAACAAAACTTATAATGGTTCCCTGAAGTTCTTTGTTGTCATCTTTTGGCATCTGGTCCTTGCTTTTGCTTAACCAATCATCTCTCTCTTTGAACCATTTTGTTTTTTCCAAGACCCTCAAAGGAATGAAAAGAGATTACAACCAGGCATATATTTACTTCACACTACAACACTACATCTGCAGTAGAAACCACATTCACAGTTATTAACTTCAAGTTGGGATGTGCCTCTGTTATTGCATCATCCAACTCGCATCCTTACTTAAACTTATGTTGCTTGACTTATGATTATTTACCCCTTTATGCTATATATTATTTTGGCCTAATGCCCCATTTTACATCTCCATTGTGATACATGTTATACTTATTTAATTTGTCCAACTCCACCATCATAGCTTCATGGTAAGATCAGTCCTAAAGACACCTGAAAAACAACAATCTATAATGTGTTATTGGGAAAAGTTGGAAGGAAAGGTAAGAAGCCTTCTATCTTTGTTGGTTTTCTTCCTGCAAAATAAGACTTTAGACAGTTTACATGGAAATTTTATTGCATGTGGCCTCCCAAAACTGATCACAATGGAGGTATCTGTTATTTGTTTTTGTTTTTTTAGAAAGAAAATGCATCAATTAACTATGCATTCTAAATATTGGCATTTTAAACTTAATAATGAAAAACACTTAAAATGATTAATTGAAATTTAAACTAAAGTACACATTACATGATACCAATGCACTGCAAACAAATATGCTTATAAACAAAAATTAATTATTTAATTTGAGCACTCCAGCTCTGTCAGCTGTTTCTTTAGAAACCCAATTTCATCTCTCATTCTCCTGTTTTGTTGTTTGAGTTCCCAATAACTTAAGTTGGCCTTATTGCTTATCTCATTTGGCCTCAGCCTCCAATTTTTACACTTGTTTTCTCCTCTGTTAAAGGGACATTAAACACTTTGAGATGGTAATATAAAATGATAAATTGTATATAATAAAACAACTCTGCAATATACTTTCATTATTTATTTTGTCCTCTTTGCCTGTAATTCTATTCTGAAATTGTGAGCTGTTCAGTTCCTGTTAGAAATGGAAGTGCAGAACACTGTTAAATCCAGCACAACCATTGGCTGCACACTCTAGTGACCTATTTATAACTGACCCTAATTGGCCACAGCAGAGAAGGTAACACAAGTTACAACATAGCAGCTCCCAGTGTTTTATAGACACTAAAACTTTACACTTATTTTGTCACTTTTTAAACAACTAATGAAACTTTAAAAAAATACATCTACATGTTAGTCATGGACTAATCTTTTCTTTGAATGCATCATTCTATCTAGCATGTATTTAGTGTTTAATGTCCCTTTAATGTCGCCATTTAAATTCCTGTCTCTCCAGTTTCCTGTATTTGATGCTCTATTATTCTGATATCCCTAAACATTCCTTCTGTTACCCCTCTCTGATTCCTGCCTGTGAATATTCAGATTGTTCTCCAGTGACTGCTTCACTGCAGAAATTGCCTTAAAGGGACATGAAACCCAAACATTTTTTTTCATGATTCAGATAGAGAATACAATTTCAAACAACTTTCCAATTTACTTCTATTATTTAATTTGCTTTTTTCTCTTGTTATCCTTTGCTGAAATGTTTATCTAGGCAAGGTTATGTGCAGCAGAGAACCTAGGTCTTAGCTGTTGATTGGTGGCTGCATATATAAACTGATTGTCATTGGCTCACCCATGTGTTCAGTTAGAAACCAGTAGTGCATTGCTCCTCCTTCAACAAATGATACCAAGAGAATAAAACAGATTAGAAAATAGAAGTAAATTAGAAAGCTGTTTAAAATTGTATTCTCTATCTGAATCATGAAAGAAATTTTTTGGGCTTCATGTCCCTTTAATGGTGTATGGGTGATAATTCCACCACTTCTCAGCTCTAGTGAGCACCATATCTAAGTTTGTGGAGTTTGGATCATACAGCTTTACAAACTCCTGACACTTTCTCAGGAGAGCTTCAAGTACCCTCTGTATGTGAGTTGGTGACCCCCAGACCATTTGGGTCTGTGGCTGGCGCAGTACACACCAGAATAAAACTCTTTTTGCTACTTTAAATGGCCCATCTAGAGGTCTCATAGTAATTTTACTAATCTCTTTTTCTAGACTAGTAAAATTGAAAAAGCTTTTAACTATTCTCCCAGCCTGATCAGATATGCTTGATTTGAATCCTAATAACCTGTTGGCATAGGGGCCCATGGCACCTTGAAGCAATTATGTCCATTCCTGCATGCTCATACCTAAATTTATGACTTTTTCAGACCCCTTGTGAATCCAATGTGAAAAGTTATTAAAGCTGTTTGTGGGGATTGTGCCCCACCATTTCTGAAAAATGTCTTTATCTGCTACAGTCATCGTCCTAGTCTGATTTGAAAAACCTGTAGGAACTTTCAGGGTGTTAAATTTCTCAGATATTATGACAGGGGCAATTGGAACAGAACTTGTTTTTTTGTGGGGTCCACTTGCATTTTATCTTGTTTTATTACTTGTTTTGGCTCTTTCCTTTGTGGCAGTAAATGATCACTATCTGCATTGTTCCCAGAAATATCACTAATTATTTTTTCTTCTTGTTTTATTTTCATTTGTAACTCAGTAATTTTGTTTGAGTATTCGTTTCTGCTGTGTTCTGTTCATTTTAATTGACGTTGTAATTTACCGATCTGTATGGTGTTAGTTAAAGCAGAAAGCTTAATACAATCTCTATCAGACTGTGTTTTATCTAACTTTAATTTCAAATCTTTATTTTGCTCTGTCAAGTCTCCAATAATGTTTGTCAGTCCACTTATTGTTGAAATCACTGCCTGTGCTATCATACATTTTCTTTTACTACTATTAATCTTTTTACGAGTTACTACCTGTGTTAGTATCTCTAAGAAACTTTCACAGTTGGGGTTCTTGGGATGAGGAATGGACCATTATATTTATGGATATAGTTGTTAAAGTAGTCACAAACCTCTTGTGAAATATAGTTTTTCCCAGGCATTTTAGCAGATAACAGGTAACACACGAAAAGAAAAAAGAAAATAAACCTAACTAGACTTCCAATGTAAATAAAATATATTTCTCTTTTTAACCCCTTAAGGACCACAGCACTTTTCCATTTTCTGACCATTTGGGAGCAAGGCTAATTTTACATTTTTGCTGTGTTTGTGTTTAGCTGTAATTTTCCTCTTACTCATTTACTGTACCCACACATATTATATACCATTTTTCTCGCCATTAAATGGACTTTCTAAAGATACCATTATTTTCATCATATCTTATAATTTACTATAAAAAAATTATAAAATATGAGAAAAAAATGGAAAAAAACACACTTTTTCTAACTTTGACCCCCAAAATCTGTTACACATTTACAACCACCAAAAAAAAATCATGCTAAATAGTTTCTAAATTTTGTCCTGAGTTTAGTATGTTTACATGTTCTTTGCTTTTTTTGAAATTTATAGGGCAATAAATACAAGTAGCACTTTGTTATGTCCAAACCAGTTTTTTTCAAAATTAGTTCTAGTTACATTGGGACACTGATATCTTTCAGGAATCCCTGAATATCCCTTGACATGTATATATATTTTTTTTTAGTAGACAACCCAAAGTATTGATCTAGGCCCATTTTGGAATATTTCATGCCACCATTTCACCGCCAAATGCGATCAAATAAAAAAAATCGTTCACTTTTTCACAAATTTTTCCACAAACTTTTGGTTTCTCACTGAAATTATTTACAAACAGCTTGTGCAATTATGGCACAAATGGTTTTTAATGCTTCTCTGTGATCCTCTTTGTTCAGAAATAGCAGGCATATATGGCTTTGGTGTTGCTTTTTGGTAATTAGAAGGCCGCTAAATACCGCTGCGCACCACACTTGTATTATGCCCAGCAGTGAAGGGGTTAATTAGGGAGCTTGTAGGGTTAATTATAGCTTTAGTGTAGTGTAGTAAACAACCCAAAGTATTGATCTAGGCCCATTTTGGTATATGTCATGCCACCATTTCACCGCCAAATGCTATCAAATAAAAAAAAACGTAAAATGTTTCACAATATTTGGTTTCTCACTGAAATTATTTTCAAACAGCTTGTGCAATTTTGGCACAAATGGTTGTAAAAGCTTCTCTAGGATCCCCTTTGTTCAGAAATAGCAGACATATATGGCTTTGGTGTTGCTTTTTGGTAATTAGAAGGCCGCTAAATGCCGCTGCGCACCACACTTGTATTGTGCCCAGCAGTGACGGGGTTAATTAGGTAGCTTGTAGGGTTAATTTTAGCTTTAGTGTAGAGATCAGCCTCCCATCTGACACATCCCACCCCCTGAACTCTCCCTGACCCCCCTAAAATAGCTCTCTTCCCTCCCCACCTTACAATTGTCACCGCCATTTTAAGTACTAGCAGAAAGTCTGCCAGTACTGAAATTAAAAGCATTTTTAATTATTATTTTTTTAAATTGATTCTGCAGTGTTGGATTCCCTCTTAGCCCCCAACCTCCCTGATCCCCCCATACAGCTCTCTAACCCTCCCCCTCAAGCTATTTGCCGCCATCTTGGGTACTGGCAGCTGTCTGCTAGTACCGAGTTTGCCCCTAAAAACTTTGTATTTTAAATATTTATTTTTATAAACCATATTTTCTGTAGTGTAGCTGCCCCCCTCGATATCCTACCTCCCTCCCAGATCTCTTTCCAAACCCCAGGAGGGCCCCCTCCCATCCCCCCTCGCCACTTCCGCCGACAACAGGGAATGTAATCAGGAAGTGATCAGACAGGAAGGACATTGATGGGCTGCCCACCCGCCTCACAGCTGATGCTCCCAGCCACCAACGCTTGGCGACATCAATGCACGATGCAGAGAGGGCCACAGAGTATCTCTCTCTGTGTCAGGATTTTTCCCTGTTTTGTTTGCCATGTGCTGCTGGCAGCCATTTTAATCACCTCTCTTGCTGACTCTGGTGCATACTGTGTGATGCTGCTCATTTCCTGCACTTCCTTTTATGGCAAGACTGGTATACATCATCCGTGTGAGACAGGATGCAGTCTCAGAATTGTGATGTCATCAATTATTATTTAAAGGGCCTCTGTTCAGTATGCTTTGCCCTTGCGTTGTCTCAGACCTGTTTGTGAGAGCTCCTGTGTATTACCTGGCTGTCTGACGTCCCTCCTGGTTCCTGATCCCTGCCTTGTTCCTGACTCTGCTGTTCTCCTTGTTCCTGATTCCGGCTTGTCTGACTACTCGCTTTGGCTCCTAACTCGGCTCATCTGACTACCAGCTCTGGTTTTGATTCCTGGCTTGTTATTTGACTTGTGGACTTTTTATTATTTTTTGCTATTAATAAAGGTGTGATTATTCTTGCACTTCTCGTCTCAGTCTGATTCCTGGCACCCTGACACTCTGCATCGGACTACTAAAAATTGTTATTGCAGGATGCCTCAATATCGAGGCATCACTGCAATAACAGGAAAGCGGCTGGAAGTGATCAGGATCACTTCCACTGCTTTCAAAGACCAATGACGTACGGGGTACTCCTTGGTCGTTAACTGCATTTTTTTGCAGGACGTACCCCATACGTTGTTGGTCGTTAAGGGGTTAAAGGTGTTTAAACCATCAATAATACTAGCCTAAATAATTGAAGGAGTGAGATAAAAGGGTAAATAAATAAATAAGTAAACAAAATAAAGCAAGGAAGCCTTATTAAACTAAATGTAACCACATTAAATTCTGAGGTAATTAAATTCTAAATTATTTCTAAATAATTTGATATTTTTAACAAAACAAATAGCTAAAGCAATGGAAGCATACAGTATTTAAATTTTGATTGTTTAGAAGAAGAGGGGGGGGGGTGATCAGATTAATCTAAATTTATTTTAAGCAAAGCAAATGTATTAAAGCTTAAAACCAATAAACCTGTTTAGTAAGTTTAAGCAAATTTAACTTTTCTTTGGTTTAGAATTTTTTAAATACTAATTTCAACTGTAGTTTGGTTCCAGGATTTACACAGGATATAAAAAGAGTAAACAAGTTGCTCTTAGCAAAGGTTTTTTTTTTTGTTTTGTTTTTTTAAAATGTAAATTTTAACTTTTGTTACCCCAAAAAAAAAAAGTTACACCTTGTTTTGTATTGCATACAGACCTAATTACAAATCTGAACCATCTACTCACAAATATTCAAATGATGTAATAAGAAAGAGGAAAAACAAAGAAATGGTAAAAGAGAGGGGGGAAAAAAACTAAAGAAACTATACATAAAATAAATTTAACTTCTACTTACAGTAAGCTTAGCATTTACCCCAAGAGTTAAGCTATTTGTTTTCAAAGTTTCAATATAAATAATGAAATATAGATAGAGTACTTTATGCTTTAAACTGCTGATGACTTACCATGTTCCCCAAGTTAAACTGTATTTTCCTAACTTTAAATTCGACACAATTTCCCATACAATCTGAAAAGTAAACATTCAAACAAAACCACATTTGAATTGTACTAGACTTTAAAATCCCGTGCAAATTAAAGCAAACACAAATAAAATTCAACATTTAAATTAAAACTAACTGATAGAAACTGGATGAGTAATATTTAGTAGATACAACACACTCTTGTAGCAAAACAGCCTGAAATATTCCTAACTTTTTAAAGAAGGTAAATCACTATATATACAGTATATATATATATATATATATATATATATATATATATATATATATGAAAGGTATAGGACAAGACAGGCGCCAGGGGCGGCACACTTCGTGTAATACGTTCAAGTAAATGACAAGTAATAGACAGTGGGAAAAATCCACGCTCACCTGGTTAAACCTCAAGATATGAGGTATTTTCTGGCACTGGTGTTAGTATGCTCTCACTCCTCGCGGTCCTTCTGTAAATGCACTGTTCCTTAAGAGTTCCTGGATCTCTGGAGTATCCCCAATATTTCCTCAATCAAGGGATAATAAGGGATATGGGAGTGGGAGAGAATGTGTGCTATTTTATCTGTATCAAAATATACACTACTAACACCATACGGATAAAACCAGGTATTTAATTACATAAGTATATACATAAAATATTCACAGTTACAAGCATAAAAGACCATTAGGTCCACAATTAACAAGAACAAGTTCCTTCCAGCAGTAGGCTATAGAGCCGTAGTCAGACCGAGCAGTAGATCCAGCAATCTGGACTGTAAGCAGGGCCGGCTAATGTGCTCTAGTTTATAAGTATCCAATTATGGAGCAATGAAGGACAGTAATAGATCCGCTATATTCTGTTTAGATATACAGCAGTCCAATCCTTATGCAGCTCCGTGTAAGTTAGTGTGCACTGCGTGCAGTACCGTAGCGTGTGGCGGGGGGCGGAGCCTAACGCGTTTCGTAACCAATGGGTTACTTCATCAGAGGTATTGACAGCGGAATAAAGGGAGACAATTACCCAATCAAAGGATTACTTAACTGCAAATCAGATCATGTGGTCTACATGTTAGAGTGTAACTGCAGTAATCCTAAAAGGTATATTGGGCGTACGACGCGGGGTCTTAAGATTCGGTGCCTGGAACACATGAAGAATATTGAGGCTGGAATTCTTAAGAACCCGCTAATAAACCATTTCTCTCAGGTTCATGGAAAAAATAAAAACAATTTTTTTATTAAAGCAATAGATCACATAATTCCAGGGAAAAGAGGAGGTAGTAGACTCTTAGAACTACGCAAAAGAGAGACGTTTTGGATTCATAAACTTGAAACCCTAGAACCTAAAGGGTTAAATAGAGATATTGACCTGGCAGCCTTTCTATAACATCCAAAACATACTGTATTTACATTTTTTTAATATATTTTGCTGTATTAATTTTTTAGGGATACCTATACATAAAAGAGGTTCTATGAGAGAACAAATTGCCTCTCCCTTTTTAACAATAATATTAATTCAGAAATTGTT
This sequence comes from Bombina bombina, assembly GCF_027579735.1. Lineage (NCBI taxonomy): Eukaryota > Metazoa > Chordata > Amphibia > Anura > Bombinatoridae > Bombina > Bombina bombina. Next base: position 1,225,101,738 of record NC_069500.1, on the reverse strand, counting down.
TTTAAAAAAAATTTTTTTAAAGGATATTTAAGTACAAGATTTTTAAAATTGTTTTATGGTAATCTTATATCTTATAACCAAACAGTACCAGTCAGATTTATGACTGTATTAATTTTGTATTAACATATATGTCAGTAAAACGGTATTTACAATGAGTGCAACACAACAGTCAATGTAACTAACTGTATCAGATGAAATGTCTTACACAGCTTATGACTAATCCTGTTATTTACCCGATATAAACCTGTGGTTTTTAAAGGCTTAAACAACTTGCTATGCTTTAACAATCTAAATCGATTCAGAAAGTAAAATATTGGTGCTATTGTTAAATCTATTATTGTTAAATCTATTACTGCTAACTTTTAAATATTATACACAAATCTAAAAGCGCAAGATGAAAAGGAAAATTTATTTGCCCAACAACAAAATGGCGATAGAGGGGCACTAAGGAGGTTAAACTACCTCAGCCACACGCATATATAGACCAAGGTTGGGGGGCGGCCCATACCTCTGATGAAGTAACCCATTGGTTACGAAACTCGTTAGGCTCCGCCCCCCGCCACACGCTACGGTACTGCACGCAGTGCACACTAACTTACACGGAGCTGCATAAGGATTGGACTGCTGTATATCTAAACAGAATATAGCGGATCTATTACTGTCCTTCATTGCTCCATAATTGGATACTTATAAACTAGAGCACATTAGCCGGCCCTGCTTACAGTCCAGATTGCTGGATCTACTGCTCGGTCTGACTACGGCTCTATAGCCTACTGCTGGAAGGAACTTGTTCTTGTTAATTGTGGACCTAATGGTCTTTTATGCTTGTAACTGTGAATATTTTATGTATATACTTATGTAATTAAATACCTGGTTTTATCCGTATGGTGTTAGTAGTGTATATTTTGATACAGATAAAATAGCACACATTCTCTCCCACTCCCATATCCCTTATTATCCCTTGATTGAGGAAATATTGGGGATACTCCAGAGATCCAGGAACTCTTAAGGAACAGTGGATTTACAGAAGGACCGCGAGGAGTGAGAGCATACTAACACCAGTGCCAGAAAATACCTCATATCTTGAGGTTTAACCAGGTGAGCGTGGATTTTTCCCACTGTCTATTACTTGTCATTTACTTGAACGTATTACACGAAGTGTGCCCCTGGCGCCTGTCTTGTCCTATACCTTTCAGATCTTTTCAAGAGGAACCTCGCCCTGCGGGGGATCATTCTTCTTTTTAAAGACGAGCGGCCTAACTACTTACAGCACACTGGAATTAGCCCTGTGGATTTTAATGAACACTACATCTCCATAGACTTACCACATCTGAACTATGAGACTGTTTGCTGCATAATTTGCAAGTGTCTGATATAATAATATATATATATATTCTAGTTAGTGGATGGGAATATATATTTAAACAAACAGTATACTCATACACTTCTAGCGCTGAATACTTTTTTCTTTTACTATATATATATATATATATATATATATATATATATATATATAATATTCAAAATGTGTCTGTAATATTTATAAAGAAGCAGAAGTCAATCAGTTTAATTTACTTTCAAAATGTAGGCCCATCAATTAGAAAGGAATAGCCATTTTCCAAAAATACAAAAGCAACAAAATGTAGGTCAAAAGTAAACTCTAATTCCAAGCTACAGACAATGGGGGGTAGTTATCAAGCCGTCAACCTCAAATACGCTGGAATTCCGCAGCGTATTTGTGGCGAGGCTGATTCGCCTTAGTTATCAAAGGCTAAAGACCGGCAAAAGTAGAATTTTGTGACGTAAACTTTGATCCGCCGGACTCAGTCCGACACAGATCGATTCTTACGTCACTCCAGATGTTCCGCACACAAGTGCGGCACAATCTGACTACTTTTGCTAGTTATCAAAAAACTAGCAGGTACGCTCTGCACTTTTACGGCCCAGCGTACCTGGTTTTCAAACCGCCACCCTGGAGGGTGGCGGATCCCATAGGAATCAATGGGAGTCTGACCATAGTGAAAATACAAGTTCGCTGCTGCCAGACATCCCATTGATTCCTATGGGAGCTGTCTACACCTAACACCCTAACACGTACCCCGAGTCTAAACACCACTAATCTGTCCCCCCTACACCGCCGCAACTAAATAAAGTTATTCCCACCTAAACCGCCGCTCCCGGAGCCCACCGCAAGCTACTCTATACATATTAACCCCTAAACCGCCGCTCCCGGAGCCCACCGCAACTATAATATATGTATTAACCCCTAAACCGCCGCTCCCGGAGCCCACCGCCACCTACATTATACCTAGTAACCCCTACCCTGCCCCCCCTATACCGCCGCCCTCTATAATAAAGTTATTAACCCCTATCCTGCCCCCCCTATACCGTCACCACCTATAATAAATTTATTAGCCCCTATCCTGCCCCCCACTACACCGTCGCCACCTATAATAAATTTATTAACCCCTATCCTGCCCCCCACTACACCGCCGCCACTGCAATAAATTTATTAACCCCTAAACCTAAGTCTAACACTAACCCTAACACCCCCCTAACTTAAATATTAATTAAATAAATCTAAATAATATTTCTATTATTAACTAAATTAATCCTATTTAAAACTAAATACTTACCTATAAAATAAACACTAATATACCTACAATATAAATAATAATTATATTGTAGCTATCTTAGGATTTATTTTTATTTTATAGGTAACTTTCAATTTATTTTAACTAGGTACAATAGCTATTAAATAGTTATTAACTATTTAATAGCTTACCTATCTAAAATAAAGAGAAATTTACCTGTAAAATAAAAACTAACCTAAGTTACAATTACACCTAACACTACACTATATTTTAATAAATTATTCCTATTTAAAACTAAGTACTTACCTGTAAAATAAACCCCAAGATAGCTACAATGTAATTAATAATTACATTGTAGCTATTTTAGGATTTATATTTATTTTACAGGTAACTTTGTATTTATTTTAGCTAGTTAGAATAGTTATTAAATAGTTATTAACTTTTTAATAACTACCTAGCTAAAAGAAATACAAAATTACCTGTAAAATAAATCCTAACCTAAGTTACAATTAAACCTAACACTACACTATCATTAAATTAATTAAATAAATTAACTACAAATAACTACAATTAAATACAATTACATAAACTAACTAAAGTACAAAAAATAAAAAAAGCTAAGTTACAAAAAATAAAAAACATAAGTTACAAACATGTAAAAAATATTACAACAATTTTAAGCTAATTACACCTAATCTAAGCCCCCTAATAAAATAACAAAGCCCCCCAAAATAAAAACATTCCCTACCCTATTCTACATTAAAAAAGTTCAAAGCTCTTTTACCTTACCAGCCCTTAAAAGGGCCTTTTGTGGGGCATGCCCCAAAGAAAACTGCTCTTTTGCCTGTAAAAGAAAAATACAACCCCCCCCCAACATTAAAACCCACCACCCACATACCCCTAATCTAACCCAAACCCCCCTTAAAATAACCTAACACTAATCCCCTGAAGATCATCCTACCTTTAGTCTTCTTCACTCAGCCGAGCCACCGATGGAACTGAAGAGGAAATCCGGAGCGCCAGAAGTGATCCTCCAAGGGGCGCTGAAGAAATCTTCCATCCGATGAAGTGATCCTCCAAGCGGCGCTGAAGAAGTCTTCCATCCGGCCGATGTCATCTTCCAAGCGGCGCTGAAGATCATCTTCCATCCGGGCGATGTCATCTTCCAAGCGGGGTCTTCAATCTTCTTGCTTCAGGATCGATCTTCATCCTGCCGACGCGGAACATCCTTCTTCCCCGACGGACTAACGATGAATGAAGGCTCCTTTAAGGGACGTCATCCAAGATGGCGTCCCTTCAATTCCGATTGGCTGATAGGATTCTATCAGCCAATCGGAATTAAGGTAGGAAAAATCTGATTGGCTGATTGAATCAGCCAATCAGATTGAGATCGCATTCTATTGGCTGTTCTGATCAGCCAATAGAATGCAATCTCAATCTGATTGGCTGATTCAATCAGCCAATCAGATTTTTCCTACCTTAATTCCGATTGCCTGATAGAATCCTATCAGCCAATCGGAATTGAAGGGACGCCATCTTGGATGACTTCCCTTAAAGGAGCCTTCATTCGTCGTTAGTCCGTCGGGGAAGAAGGATGTTCCGCGTCGGTGGGATGAAGATCGATCCTGAAGCAAGAAGATTGAAGACCCCGCTTGGAAGATGACATCGCCCGGATGGAAGATGATCTTCAGCGCCGCTTGGAAGATGACATCGGCCGGATGGACGTCTTCTTCATCGCCGCTTGGAGGATCACTTCATCGGATGGAAGATTTCTTCAGCGCCCCTTGGAGGATCACTTCTGGCGCTCCGGATTTCCTCTTCAGTTCCATCGGTGGCTCGGCTGAGTGAAGACGACTCAAGGTAGGATGATCTTCAGGGGATTAGTGTTAGGTTATTTTAAGGGGGGTTTGGGTTAGATTAGGGGTATGTGGGTGGTGGGTTTTAATGTTGGGGGGGGGTTGTATTTTTCTTTTACAGGCAAAAGAGCAGTTTTCTTTGGGGCATGCCCCACAAAAGGCCCTTTTAAGGGCTGGTAAGGTAAAAGAGCTTTGAACTTTTTTAATGTAGAATAGGGTAGGGAATGTTTTTATTTTGGGGGGCTTTGTTATTTTATTAGGGGGCTTAGATTAGGTGTAATTAGCTTAAAATTGTTGTAATATTTTTTACATGTTTGTAACTTATGTTTTTTATTTTTTGTAACTTAGCTTTTTTTATTTTTTTGTACTTTAGTTAGTTTATGTAATTGTATTTAATTGTAGTTATTTGTAGTTAATTTATTTAATTAATTTAATGATAGTGTAGTGTTAGGTTTAATTGTAACTTAGGTTAGGATTTATTTTACAGGTAATTTAGTATTTCTTTTAGCTAGGTGGTTATTAAATAGTTAATAACTATTTAATAACTATTCTAACTAGCTAAAATAAATACAAAGTTACCTGTAAAATAAATATAAATCCTACAATAGCTACAATGTAATTATTAAATACATTGTAGCTATCTTAGGGTTTATTTTACAGGTAAGTATTTAGTTTTAAATAGGAATAATTTATTAAAGTATAGTGTAGTGTTAGGTGTAATTGTAACTTAGGTTAGTTTTTATTTTACAGGTAAATTTCTCTTTATTTTAGATAGGTAAGCTATTAAATAGTTAATAACTATTTAATAGCTATTGTACCTAGTTAAAATAAATTGAAAGTTACCTATAAAATAAAAATAAATCCTAAGATAGCTACAATATAATTATTATTTATATTGTAGGTATATTAGGGTTTATTTTATAGGTAAGTATTTAGTTTTAAAAAGGATTAATTTAGTTAATAATAGAAATATTATTTAGATTTATTTAATTAATATTTAAGTTAGGGGGGTGTTAGGGTTAGTGTTAGACTTAGGTTTAGGGGTTAATAAATTTATTACAGTGGCGGCGGTGTAGTGGGGGGCAGGATAGGGGTTAATAAATTTATTATAGGTGGCGATGGTGTAGGGGGGCAGGATAGGGGTTAATAAATTTAAGATAGGTTGCGGCGGGTTCAGGGAGCGGCGGTTTAGGGGTTAAACTATTTATTTGCGGCGAGGTGCGGGATCGGCAGGATAGGGGTTAATAACTTTATTACAGAGGGCGACGGTATAGGGGGGGCAGGATAGGGGTTACTAGGTATAATGTAGGTGGCAGCGGTGTCAGGGAGCGGCGGATTAGGGGTTAATACATTTATCAGAGTTGCGGCAGGGTCTAGGAGCGGCGGTTTAGGGGTTAATACATTTAGCAGAGTTGCGGCAGGGTCTAGGAGCGGCGGTTTAGGGGTTAGTAACTTTATTTAGTTGCGGGGGGCTCCAGGGGCGCCGGTATAGGGGGTAGAACAGTGCAGTTTAGTGTGAGTGCTTATAGACAGGTTAGCAATAAAGCTGGGAAAAAGCCGAAGAGCAGCGAGATCGGATGAGTGATAACTCTCACAGTCCGCTGCTCATCGCCCTGCGGCTTTTTGACAGCTTTATTTGATAACTTAGGCGTATTTTTTCAGGTCCGCGGCGGCGAAGGTAGGCGAGCTTAGGCGGGCGTATTGGGCCGGCGAAGGCAGGAAAGTTGACACAATGATAACTACCCCCCACCCTATAAATCCCAGCAGTAAAAATAAATAATTGTAAATCTTATACAACAGGCCTACTGGAGCCAACCATGAGGTTACTACATAAAAAAACTGCTATAAAACACCAAATCTACCTTTACTGCAGTTAAATTTAAACATTTTTCAGTAACATACAATTGTATTATTTGCTCTAAATTGAGAAATTTTCTTTGACTGAGCTACATTTACCATCACCCATGAAACTCTATACTTTTACAGACAATTCCACCTGAAATACAGGTTTTCCAAACCATGCATTTTCTCACCCCCTCCTATATTCAGAAATCATTTAAAAGATATATCCTGCAATATTCTAAAATTTAATCAACATATTGTCTAATTCCAGCAAAACTAATTAGCATATGGATTTGTCTACAACTTCATGGCCGTCAAAATGTGGTTATTAATTAAAAGATTAAAAGGGGTCTCCATTTTTTCCCCAAATAATTTATTAGGAATCAATATATGTTAATAACAAGAGAAATATTTACAGGTATATATACACATCTATTTTACAGCAAAACAGTCCAAATAATTAAGACAGGTCAACTTTACTACAATACTACAATTTCTGCAACACTGCTAAAATAATCACAGGATTTTATCCAAGGAATATACTTAGCCACATTCTCCAGTGTGTCCAAAATCAGCCATCCTTTCAGGAACAGGACATGGAAAGAGAGAGAGGTAGTGTTCCAGTTTTTATACCCCAATTCAATAGGGAGTGGTTTATCAAATGCCAGTCAAAGGCTATTGGGAGTGTCTTTAGTTCAGAGAGAAAGGTGTATCTGGGGGGAAGGGATTTTAATAACAGTTAGGTCAGTAAGCTATGTCACCACACAGGGGGCCTTTCCTTCATCCGAATCTTGTTTCTCTGAAGCTGATTGCTTGTAGATTGAACGCTTAATTTTAGCTAAGCGTGGTTTTGCCGAATCGGTAATTGAGACCATGGTTCAGGCTCGTTAAGCCTGTCTCTAGAAAGTTTTAACAAGATATGGCGTATATATCTTATCTAAAGGATAATTTTGGAGTAAGGTCAGGATCCCAAGGATCTTATCTTTTCTCCAGGAAGGCCTAGAGAAGGGGTTATCTGTCAGTTCCCTCAAGGGTCAGATTTCTGCTCTAACCATTCTGCTGCACAAGTGTCTGGCGGACGTGCCTAATGTACAATCCTTTTGTCAGGCCATGGTCAAAATCAGGCCTGTGTTTATATAAGTTGCTCCACCTTGGAGCCTTAACCTTGTTCTTAAAGTTTTACAACAGGCCCCATTTGAGCCTATGCATTCCATAGATATTAAGTTAATATCTTGGAAGGTTTTGTTTCTTACTGCTATTTCTTCTGCTCGGAGGGTTTCTGAATTCTCAGCTTTGCAGTGTGATTCTCCTTATCTCATATTTCATGCAGATAAGGTAGTTCTTCGTATCAAGTTTGGTTTTCTTCCTAGGGTTATTTTAGACAGAAATATTAATCAGGAAATTGTTGTTCCTTCTCTCTGTCCTAATCCTTCTTATCATAAGGAACGTTTGTTGCACAACTTAGATGTTGTACGGGCTCTTAAATTCTATCTGCAGGCTACGAAGGACTTTCGTCTGTCTTCTGCATTGTTTTGTTTGCTTTTCTGGGAAACGTAAAGGACAGAAAGCTACTGCCACTTCTCTTTCTCTCTGGTTGAGAAGTATTATTTGTTTGGCGTATGAGATTGCTGGACAGCAGCCTCCTTAGAGAATTACAGCTCATTACTCTAGGGCTGTTTCTTCTTCTTGGGCCTTTAAGAATGAGGCCTCTGTGGACCAGATTTGCAAGACTGCGACTTGGTCTTCTTTAAATTCTATAAATGTGATACTTTTGCCTCGGCTGAGGCTTCTTTTGGGAGAAAGGTTCTTCAAGCAGTGATGCCTTCAGTTTAGGTTACCTGTCTTGTCCCTCCCTAATCATCTGTGTACTCTAGCTTGGGTATTGATTCACAACAGTAATTGCTGATTCCGTGTACTCACTGTGTCTTAAGAAAGAAAACAAAATGTATGCTTACCTGATAAATGTATTTATTTCTTGACACAGTGAGTCCATGTTCCGCCCTTATTTCAGACAGTTTTTTTTATATAAACCTCAGGCACCTTTACACCTTGTGTTATTTCCTTTCTCTCCTTTTCCTTCAGTTGAATGACTGGGGGTTGTGGGAAGGGAAGTGATACTTAACAGCTTTGCTGTGGTGCTCTTTGCCTCCTCCTGCTGGCCAGGAGTGATATTTCCAACAGTAATTACTGATTCCATGAACTCACCGTGTCAAGAAAGAAATACAATTATCAGGTAAGCATACGCTTTTTTCTCCTGTTAAGTGTAGTCAGTCCACGGGTCATCCATTACTTATGGGATATTAACTCCTCCCTAACAGGAAGTGCAAGAGGATCACCCAAGCAGAGCTGCTATATAGCTCCTCCCCTCTACGTCACACCCAGTCATTCTCTTGCACCTAACTAATAGATAGGATGTGTGAGAGGAGTGTGGTTATTAAATTTAGTTTTTTATTACTTCAATCAAAAGTTTGTTGTTTTAAACAGCACCGGAGTGTGTTGTTTCTTCTCAGGCAGTATTAGAAGAAGAATCTACCTGAGTTTGTGTATGATCTTAGCGGACGTAACTAAGATCCATTTGCTGTTCTCGGCCATTCTGAGGAGCGAGGTAACTTCAGAACAGGGGACAGCGGGCAGGGTTCACCTGCAAAGAGGTATGTTGCAGTATATTATTTTCTAAGGAATGGAATTGACTGAGAAAATACTGCTAATACCGATATAATGTAAGTACAGCCTTAAATGCAGTAGTAGTAACTGGTATCAGGCTGTTATGTATGTATGTTGGCATCAAAGTATTTCTGGGGAATGGCACTTCACTAAGAAAATACTGTATACATATAACTCTAGCCTCTCTGCAGTGATAGCGACTAGCAACAGGCTTTTATTCTTATTCATATATTTAAAACGTTTACTGACAGGTTAATCGTTTTTTTTCTCTGAGGTACTTGGTGAAAATTTATGGGCATTATTTTCCACTTGGCTGTTGTTTATTTTGTATAAAATCAGTTACTGAGCTTCCCCACTGCTGTATTAAGAGTGGGAGAGGCCTATTTTTGGCGCTTTTACTACGCATTAAAAATTCAGTCACAGTCTTCCTTATTCTCCCTGCATGATCCAGGACGTCTCTACAGAGCTCAGGGGTCTCCAAAACTAGTTTGAGGGAGGTAATCACTCACAGCAGACCTGTGAGACTGTGTTTTGACTGTGATAAAAAACGTATTTATTTGTCAATCGTTTTTTTGGTATTAAGGGGTTAATAATCCATTTGCTGATGGGTGCTATCCTTTGCTAAATTAATGCATTTCATATGAAAAATTGATTGCTATAACTAAACCGGTTCATTGTTATATCAAAGTGACAGTTTTTTTGTGTGCTTCTTAAAGGCACAGTAACGTTTTTTATATTGCTTGTAAATTCAGTTGAAAAGTATTTCCAAGCTTGCTAGTCTAATTGCTAGTTTGTTTAAACATGTCTGACACAGAGGAATCTCTTTGTGCAATATGTTCAAAGGCCAAGGTGGAGCCCAATAGAAATGTATGTACTAATTGCATTGATGCTACTTTAAATAAAAGCCAATCTGTACATGTTAAGCAACATTCACCAGACAACGAGGGGGAAGTTATGCCGACTAACTTGCCTCACGTGTCAGTACCTGCATCTCCCGCTCAGGAGGTGCGTGATATTGTAACGCCAAGTACATCAGGGCGGCCATTACAAATCACTTTACAAGACATGGCTAATGTTATGACTGGAGTTTTGTCTAAATTGCCAGAACTTAGGGGTAAACGAGACCACTCTGGAGTGAGAACAGAGTGCGCTGATAATGCTAGGGCCATGTCTGATACTGCGTCACAATTTGCAGAACATGAAGATGGAGAGCTTCATTCTGTGGGTGACGGATCTGATCCAAATAAACTGGATTCAGACATTTCAAATTTTAAGTTTAAGCTGGAAAACCTCCGTGTATTACTAGGGGAGGTGTTAGCGGCTCTGAATGATTGTAACACAGTTGCAATCCCAGAGAAAATGTGTAGGTTGGATAAATATTTTGCGGTACCGACGAGTACTGACGTTTTTCCTATACCTAAGAGACTTACTGAAATTGTTACTAAGGAGTGGGATAGACCCGGTGTGCCTTTCTCACCCCCTCCTATATTCAGAAAAATGTTTCCAATAGATGCCACCACACGGGACTTATGGCAAATGGTCCCTAAGGTGGAGGGAGCAGTTTCTACTTTAGCTAAGCGTACCACTATCCCGGTGGAGGATAGCTGTGCCTTTTCAGATCCAATGGATAAAAAGTTAGAGGGTTACCTTAAGAAAATGTTTGTTCAACAAGGTTTTATATTGCAACCCCTTGCATGCATTGCGCCTGTCACGGCTGCGGCGGCATTTTGGTTTGAGTCTCTGGAAGAGACCCTTGACACAGCTCCATTAGATGAGATTACACACAAGCTTAAAACCCTTAAGCTAGCTAATTCATTTATTTCTGATGCTGTAGTACACTTAACTAAACTTACGGCTAAGAATTCCGGATTCGCCATTCAGGCGCGCAGAGAGCTGTGGCTAAAATCCTGGTCAGCTGATGTGACTTCTAAATCTAAATTGCTTAACATACCTTTCAAGGGGCAGACATTATTCGGGCCCGGTTTGAAAGAAATTATCGCTGATATTACGGGAGGTAAAGGCCATGCCCTGCCTCAAGACAGAGCCAAACCAAGGGCTAGACAGTCTAATTTTCGTGCCTTTCGTAACTTCAAGGCAGGAGCAGCATCAACTTCCTCTGCCCCAAAACAGGAAGGAGCTGTTGCTCGCTACAGACAAGGCTGGAAACCTAACCAGACCTGGAACAAGGGCAAGCAGGCCAGAAAACCTGCTGCTGCCCCTAAGACAGCATGAAGTGAGGGCCCCCGATCCGGAAACGGATCTAGTGGGGGGCAGACTCTCTCTCTTCGCCCAGGCTTGGGCAAGAGATGTCCAGGATCCCTGGGCGTTGGAGATCATATCTCAGGGATATCTTCTGGACTTCAAAGCTTCTCCTCCACAAGGGAGATTTCATCTTTCAAGGTTGTCAACAAACCAGATAAAGAAAGAGGCGTTTCTACGCTGTGTACAAGATCTTTTACTCATGGGAGTGATCCATCCGGTTCCGCGGTCGGAACACGGACAAGGGTTTTACTCAAATCTGTTTGTGGTTCCCAAGAAAGAAGGAACCTTCAGACCAATATTGGATTTAAAGATCCTAAACAAATTCCTAAGAGTTCCATCGTTCAAAATGGAAACTATTCGGACAATCTTACCCATGATCCAAAGGGGTCAGTACATGACCACAGTGGATTTAAAGGATGCCTACCTTCACATACCGATTCACAAGGATCATTACCGGTATCTAAGGTTTGCCTTCCTAGACAGGCATTACCAGTTTGTAGCTCTTCCCTTCGGGTTAGCTACGGCTCCAAGAATCTTTACAAAGGTTCTGGGCTCTCTTCTGGCGGTACTAAGACCGCGAGGAATATCGGTAGCTCCGTACCTAGACGACATTCTGATACAAGCATCAAGCTTCCAAACTACCAAGTCTCATACAGAGTTAGTACTGGCATTTCTAAGGTCGCATGGGTGGAAAGTGAACGAAGAAAAGAGTTCTCTCTTACCACTCACAAGAGTTCCCTTCTTGGGGACTCTTATAGATTCTGTAGAAATGAAAATTTACCTGACAGAGGACAGGTTAACAAAACTTCTAAATGCTTGCCGTGTCCTTCATTCGATTCAACACCCGTCAGTGGCTCAATGCATGGAGGTAATCGGCTTAATGGTAGCGGCAATGGACATAGTACCTTTTGCACGCCTGCATCTCAGACCACTGCAATTGTGCATGCTAAGTCAGTGGAATGGGGATTACTCAGATTTGTCCCCTATGCTGAATCTGGATCAAGAGACCAGAGATTCTCTTCTATGGTGGCTTTCTTGGCCACATCTGTCCAGGGGGATGCCCTTCAGCAGGCCAGACTGGACAATTGTAACAACAGACGCCAGCCTTTTAGGTTGGGGCGCTGTCTGGAATTCCCTGAAGGCTCAGGGATCATGGACTCAGGAGGAGAGTCTCCTTCCAATAAACATTCTGGAATTGAGAGCAGTTCTCAATGCCCTTCTGACTTGGCCTCAGTTAGCAACTCTGAGGTTCATCAGGTTTCAGTCGGACAACATCACGACTGTGGCTTACATCAATCATCAGGGAGGGAACAGGAGTTCCCTAGCGATGATGGAAGTCTCAAAGATTATTCGCTGGGCAGAGTCTCACTCTTGCCACCTGTCAGCGATTCACATCCCAGGCGTGGAGAACTGGGAGGCGGATTTCCTAAGTCGCCAGACTTTTCATCCGGAGGAGTGGGAACTTCATCTGGAGGTCTTTGCCCAAATACTTCGACGTTGGGGCAAACCAGATCTGGATCTCATGGCATCTCGCCAGAACGCCAAACTTCCTTGTTACGGATCCAGGTCCAGGGACCCGGGAGCGGCGCTGATAGATGCTCTGACAGCACCTTGGGTCTTCAACATGGCTTATGTGTTTCCACCCTTCCTCGATTGATTGCCAGGATCAAACAGGAGAAAGCATCGGTGATTCTAATAGCGCCTGCGTGGCCACGCAGGACCTGGTATGCAGATCTAGTGGACATGTCATCCTGTCCACCTTGGTCGCTGCCTCTGAGACAGGACCTTCTAATTCAGGGTCCTTTCAAACATCAAAATCTAATTTCTCTGAAGCTGACTGCATGGAGATTGAACGCTTGATTTTATCAAAGCGTGGATTTTCGGAGTCAGTAATTGATACCTTAATACAGGCTAGGAAACCTGTTACCAGGAAAATTTACCATAAGATATGGCGTAAATATTTACACTGGTGCGAATCCAAGAGTTACTCATGGAGTAAGGTTAGGATTCCTAGGATATTGTCTTTTCTACAAGAAGGTTTAGAAAAGGGTTTATCTGCAAGTTCTTTAAAGGGACAGATCTCAGCTCTGTCCATCCTTTTACACAAACGTCTGTCAGAAGTTCCAGACGTTCAGGCTTTTTGTCAGGCTTTGGCCAGGATTAAGCCTGTGTTTAAGACTGTTGCTCCACCGTGGAGCTTAAACTTAGTTCTTAACGTTTTACAGGGTGTTCCGTTTGAACCCCTTCATTCCATTGATATCAAGCTGTTATCTTGGAAAGTTCTGTTTTTAATGGCTATTTCCTCGGCTCGTAGAGTCTCTGAGTTATCAGCCTTACATTGTGATTCTCCTTATCTGATTTTTCATTCAGACAAGGTAGTTCTGCGTACTAAACCTGGGTTCTTACCTAAGGTAGTCACTAACAAGAATATCAATCAAGAGATTGTTGTTCCATCATTGTGCCCTAACCCTTCTTCAAAGAAGGAACGACTTCTGCACAATCTAGACGTAGTCCGTGCCCTGAAATTTTATTTACAGGCAACTAAAGATTTTCGCCAAACTTCTTCCCTGTTTGTCGTTTATTCTGGACAGAGGAGAGGTCAAAAAGCATCTGCTACCTCTCTCTCTTTTTGGCTTCGTAGCATAATACGTTTAGCCTATGAGACTGCTGGACAGCAGCCTCCTGAAAGAATTACAGCTCATTCTACGAGAGCTGTGGCTTCCACGTGGGCCTTTAAGAATGAGGCCTCTGTTGAACAGATTTGCAAGGCTGCAACTTGGTCTTCTCTTCATACTTTTTCCAAATTTTACAAATTTGACACTTTTGCTTCTTCTGAGGCTGTTTTTGGGAGAAAGGTTCTTCAGGCAGTGGTTCCTTCCGTGTAAAGATCCTGCCTGTCCCTCCCGTCATCCGTGTACTTTAGCTTTGGTATTGGTATCCCATAAGTAATAGATGACCCGTGGACTGACTACACTTAACAGGAGAAAACATAATTTATGCTTACCTGATAAATTCCTTTCTCCTGTAGTGTAGTCAGTCCACGGCCCGCCCTGTTTTTTATGGCAGGTCTAAATTTTAAATTATACTCCAGTCACCACTGCACCCTATAGTTTCTCCTTTCTCGTTTGGTTTTCGGTCGAATGACTGGGTGTGACGTAGAGGGGAGGAGCTATATAGCAGCTCTGCTTGGGTGATCCTCTTGCACTTCCTGTTAGGGAGGAGTTAATATCCCATAAGTAATGGATGACCCGTGGACTGACTACACTACAGGAGAAAGGAATTTATCAGGTAAGCATAAATTATGTTTTTTATTGTTTTTTTTTACAAATTGAAGGTTTGTATACACACACATATATATATATATATATATATATATATATATACACCACCAGCACTTGCCGTGCGTCAGGCCAACAAAAAGGAGAATGGCGAGGCACATTCAGTAACACTTTGATAAATTGGGCCCTTACTGTTAACCATTTAGTTTAGAGACCTCTACAAATAAATGCATCTTTGATTAACCAGAGCTCGCCTGTGGAAAGGAGCAAAAAAAAAAATGCTTTTTTTTCTTAAATATAAATTTGACTGCACATGTGTGCTTCAATATAAGGACATTATTTCGATGTACACGTGCAGTCAAGTTTATATTTTTTTTGTTTGGGCCTTCCACAGTCGAGCTCTGGTTAATCAAGGATACATTTCTCCAATCAAATTTGTATTTGCACCTTATTTATGATCTAAAAATGCAGCTTTTTTTCATTTCATAAGAAATCTATAAAATTCTGTTTTTTGTTGTTGTTTTTTTTAATATATTTTTTATTGAAGTTTCAACAGACAAAGAAATACAAAATATGACATATAACATTTGCCCATGTATTAGATTGACATTTAAGGAAAACACACAATGATATGACATATGGGATATCCATGTGGCTAGTGAGGGAGCAACTGTTCCAGGCAGCGGCTTGAATCAAGAGTTTTAGGGTTTACAAAAATAAGCATAACAATAGCAATATTAAAAGGTTGGCCTGAACCAATAGGAACCCATGCTATGTCCAGAGAGGCGTCAAAGATAAGTTTGGGCAGACAATGATGAAACTTCATTTTATATTTTAGTGATTGGAATCTAATCTCTCCCCCTATAGGATGAGTACAGTAGAAATCCCTGTCTTAATGTTGGGAGTTAGTATTGATAATGACCACAAGGAGGTCAAAGAGAATTTGAAAGAAGAGGGGTTGCAGTGGGCCAGAGCCACTCAAATTATGGAAGGGGAGGGGTGGGGGAGGAAAAAGCAGGGAGGGCGGAGCCTACTGTGACGGGGCAACAGGATAAGGTTATTTATGGGACTATGTAAGCTATTAATGTACAAAAAGTAATGACCAGGATGGGGATCTGCGGGAAGCATAGCACTGTTATATAGGGAGGAGTTATATTTAAGTAGGAGGTAACTGAATCTTAATCCAAAATGAAGTACTAGTAAATTCGCTGTCTATAAAATGGGTGAGTGTATCTCTCAGCGACACTATGTGGAGGGAGGGACATTAGCCTGTAGTTTATGCCATGTAGACGGTTATCTTCCAAGCCATGCATATACATAAATAACCTCAGCATACTAACGGAACTGCTGAACTGACTATAGAGGTAAAGGGATATAATTGTTAATGCATAGTTATGGTTGAACCCCACATATTATTTAGTAATAAAAATAATAACAACTGGCCTAATAAACTATCAGTGTAGCTGTGGGAAACTGCAGGCTTATAGTGGTTAATATAGGGAGTGTCTAGGGAAGAGACCTTAAGAAGTCTTAAGATTGAGCTTATGAATGTTGGTCACCAAAGTGACTATAGGGTTAAATCTACTTATACTTATAATGAAATAAAAACATCTTTACCCTACTATATTGCCATATGAGCGCAGTGAAATGAGCAGATATTATAGAGGCAATATTGAAGTATACAAAATATACCTGACATACATTACCCAAAAGTAACATATCATCCCATTTCAAGAGTCAACTAGTGCAAACAAAAAAAAACAACAGAATGACATAGTACTGGTCATAATTACAAAATTGCACAACAATGATAAAAAAGCTGTTAGTCCTTTTGCAAGATCTATAGTGTTATCATAAACTATTGAAAACGTGGGCAGAGGAGGGATGTACCAAGATCGTTATGAATCAAATTTATTCGAGGGGTTTGTTAAGGAGTACACTTATCAAAAAGTGTGAGGTAACATAGAAAATCACATGTGATAGTAGATCTGAACTTTACAAGAGACCAAACTTCTCTCACATCTATATTATACAGAAGGTCTGGGTTTTTATGGCAAAGGGTGTCCAATAATAACTCTCCAATAAATAGTTGCAGATATAGGACCTATGATGAGAGAATGTGTGTACTATGAGTATATGGGGTTAAAAGTAGTAGAGGTAGTACATGTGAAAAAAATATTTCTTGTATTGCACCTTATGACCTATAAGAATACATGAACCTGTTTTTAAAATTTTAAGCAAAGGACCAAAGGCAAACTAACATCTAGTCTTATGAAAAACTTGTCATAGATAAAGTAAAACTTGGATAGAAATAACAGTTTGTGAGCATATGATATACACCAAAAGAGAGGACCAATTATCAAACCATTCCGTTTTCATTAAGGTGCTACAGGGTGTATATTAGATAAGTGAACCTAATACAAGCTGCAGGGTGAAGCCGCTGCTAAGTCTACTATAGTTACAAGCTACAGAAATTAATATATATAAAGAGTGTTATGAAGACTGTGAGAAAGTAACCAAACCCTGGGATAAATAAGTCCAGCACAAGATTGTACATCTATGAACATATGATAAAGTCGTTAACCTATCCCTGTCTTTTGGGGAGCTAAGGATTGCAGGGTAGCAAATTTCCATAGTATCATGTGTTGGAGCAATGTACGAAATAGGAACCAAGAAAGTTTGGTGCTCATAATATGTGTCTGATAGAGTCCCCCGTGTCGAGTAGACTTCAGCGTGGAAAGATAGGATGCACTGAATCTGCATGGTGTGTAGATACCTGTATGAGATTCGACATTTTGAAACCATATTAACGCTCTTGCTAATGGCTCCATTTTGAAACCGAGCCGCATCTCATCCGCAACCCCCTCCCATGTATTTGGCATAAGTTTTGCGGGGGTAATGGCTGGGCCCGATGCAATCAGCTGCTCCACTGCCGAATCTTCGCCAACGGAATCACTCACTTCTCTTCCCGAGAGCTGCACCGGACGCATCCACTCCTCCGCAATGGACACTGAGGAGTTCTCCATTGGCATTAGTAGAGAGGTAAGTGAAGCGTCAGGGTCCTGAGAATGACATGCAGAAGGGGTTGCTGCACACTCTGCAGCAGGCGTGAGTGATTCATGCAGAAAGTTACCGGACTCACTTGAGGATCTCCAATCTTCAATGAGAGTGACTTGCCGAATAGGATATCGGGCACCTGGCATCGTTACAAGTCCCTCCAGACTCCCCATAACTGGGCTCTCATCTACAGCGAGACTCCCGCCATTAGACGGTAGGTCAGCATTCCTGGTCCTCAATGCTTGCGGCTCAGGCATATAGTCTAGTAGTGACAGAATGTCCTCAGCTAGGTTTCGGAAGTGTCTCTCCAAAAGTCGCTGAGTGTTCTGCTCCCAAGCTAGTAGTGCTTCCATGATGGACCAGTTTTTGTAGGTGGATGAAGTATAGCAGCTCCACGCGGTATATTTTAATGGAGTATAATGATGAAAAGACACGGGCAGAGTATATCCTGTATTCCTAGTAGCTTGGAATAGTCCACATTTGTGTTCCATTAAGCAATAGAGTAGTTTCAGGCTTTTGGATGTGATTTAATGCTTAGTTTTATAGTTGAAAGCCTGGAGCTGAAGAGAAAACACGTCTGGCTGCTTTAGAAGCTGGCTCCGCCCCCCCATAAAATTCTGTTTTAATTAACATACCATATTAGATTTTTATTTTTTTATTTTATCATTTATAATATTTCAATTTACACACATATGTGGTGGGAATGTAGATATGTTAAAGAGATATGGGATCAAACTTCAGACCTCATGAGTGAGATCTTTGAAAAAACAATAAAGCTAACTATGGAGCAAGCTTTGCTCCACTTCCCGATCCCAGGGCTCTCTAAATACAATAATAAACTAGGAAGATGGATATGCACAATAGTTAGACTGGGCATAGCCCAATTTTGGAAGGGACTCCCCCCGAGCTTCGAACTGATAAAAAAAAAGTTGATATACCATTTTGATAAAACAAGTGCCTCAGCAGAATATCTAAATGATAAAAAGGCATTCCTACTACAATGGGAGCCTTTTATACACTTTCATGAGGCTTCCAGGAGGAGGGGGGGGGGGGGCGAGCACAGACTAGGCCAGACGAAATGTTGTTTGTAGTATCTACAATGATTTCTCTGAGTGAACTGTAACAACCTTGAACCTGTATGACATAATGTGTATTTTTGGAGTACTATCTCTACTATTTGAATGACCTTTGACCATTGGAATGTTTGATCATTGATATATCGTATTTGTAAAATTTTTGAATAAAATCTTTTCAACATAATATTTCAATTTACAATTTAACAAAAATAAAAGAAAGACTCATTTTAAACATATAAAGATTTATTTAAAAAAAACACATTAATTATTGACGGGAAAAAAGACAATGCCTCATACTTCTGTCTCAATGTTTTAACGGGGCTATATGTTCTGCACAATGCTATCTTCACTTTTTCAAGAATGTCCAACATTTCTTTTTTATTAATAGTGATTTTCTCCTCTTCATTGTCTGAACGACAAATATACATTTAAAATAATTCATGTTTTATTTTCTCTATACTATCAATAGATAGCTGTTGAAAATCAAGTGCATCATGATTAGCTGTAGTCAAGGCTTTAACAAAGTAATAACTCACTGTCATCCACAATATCTTTATTTTCATCTGGACTTCTTTTATTCACTGTCTCTGCACTATCTCTGCATGTGTTTTAACATCTGTCAGTAATAATCAATCAAATGCAATTTAACCTTTAAATGAGAAAAAAACTAAATTGTAAATACTGTGTTTAAAGGGACAGTCAACACCAGAATGTTTGTTGTTTTAAAAGATAGATAATTCCTTAATTACCAATTTCCCTGTTTTTTATAACCAACACAGTTATAATGATACACATTTTACCTCTGTAATTACCTTGTATCTAAGCCTCAGCAGACTGCCCCCTTATTTCAGTTCTTTTAACAGACTTGCATTTTAGCCAATCAGAGCTGACTCCATGGTAAATTCATGTGCATGAGCTCAATGTTAACTATATGAAACACATGAACGAATGCCCTCTAGTAGTGAAAAACTATCAAAATGAATTTAGATTAGAGGCGGCCTTCAAGGTCTAAGAAATTAGCATATGAACCTCCTAGGTTTAGCTTTCAACTAAGAATACTAAGAGAACAAAGCAAAATTGGTGATAAACGTAAACTGGAAAGTTGTTTAAAATTACATGCCCTATTTAAATCATGAGAGGTTTTTTTGGACTTGACTGTCCCTTTAAGCAAGTGAATACAAAGAAAAATATACTCACGCTCCTAATCCACACCATGATCCTCATTCTGTGTTGGCTCTACAGGGACATCTGTAACCTCAGAGTTATGTTCCTCGTGTGTCACTTAAAATTATAGATAAAGTTCTATATTATTTGTAAGCTTTGTAACTTCTACTGTAATAATAACTTCATTAATTAATAAATATATGATTAAAATGAATTTTAAGAACATTACTACAAGGAAAAAATTATGTACATAAACTTGCAGCTTTTTGGATGCTCTAGTCTACTATAAACGAAGATAAACTATTTTACATTTGTTACATGTTTCTTTTATGATTCAGATAGAACATAACATTTTAAACAACTTGCCAATTTAATTCTATTATCAAATTTTCTTCATTCTCTTGTTATCCATTGCTGAAGGGACAGCATTGCACTATTGACAGAAAGCTGAAATTATCTATTTAGCCAATCACAAGAGACAAATGTGTGCAGGCACCAATTAGCAGCAGCTCCCACTAGTGTATGATATGGGCGTATTCATTTTTTAACAAGGGATACTAAGAGAACGAAGCACATTTGAAAATAGAAGTGAATTTTAAAGTGTCTTAAAATGACATGCTCTATCTGAATCATGCATGTTTAATTTTGACTTTCCTATCCCTTTAAGGTAGACCACGTAACAATAGCGTGACCACCCTATAATGCTGCCAGGAAAAAACATAAGTGCAGCCGCACTAAGCATAATGTAGCCTTGAAAAAGAGAGAGAGACTGCAGGAAAGTAAGTGAGAGAGGTGGAGAGTGTGGGAAAAAGGGAGAGTGAGAGAAAGAGATGGGGGGAGATTGTGAGAAAAAGAAGGGGGAAGTGAGAGACAAAGGAGGACAGTGTAGAAGAGAGAAGGAAAGTGGGTGTTTGAGAAAGAGGAGGAGAGAAGGAAGAGTGAGTAAGAGACAGGCAGAGTGTGTGAGAGAGAAGGAAGAGTAAGAGAGAGGAAGAGAGTCAGAGAAAAAGGGGGAGATTGTGTGAGAGACAGGAGAAGAGTGAAAGAGGGGGAGAGAGTGTAAGATGTTGAAGGGCTGTCATTAACCCTGTTTACTATGTATGTGAAAAACACCCTGATTTCTCTTAACATTTGAAGCATGCTACATGGACAATTTTCTTAATTTTGGCATAAGCAGATCTCGATGACACATTTTACAAACAAAATAGATCATAACTCACTGGTCTAGGGTATGTGAAAGGCATAGCTCCCAACATTTCAAAATTCAAAAGAGGGACAGACCCCCCCCCCCCGCAGCAAAAGTGTGATATGAGGTGGGCAGAAGCAGGGATGGGGCTTAAACAAAATCATAAGACCAAAGTAATATAAATAAATTTGAAATATAGTTATATCTTTTAATACTCTTAGGCAGCAAATCGAACACAAGCTCAAACCACTGGTAAAGCTATCACCTAGATTATAAGTTTTGCGTTCCGGTTTTAACGCTGTAAAAATGGCCATTTCAGTGTAAAAACTGGAACGCAACCATTACGAGTCTTGTCGGTATAGCTATACCGCAAGCATTTTAGCCTGTAACTCAACGTTGGTCCCACATTCAAAAAAAAGTTTTTGTGTGGGATTTCTATAGCGCTACCATTACAAGTTGTGCAGTGAGGCTAAAATGCTAGCATTCCAGCTTATACCGATCACGATCCGTTCCGCAATCTAAGACCAGTAGTAATGAGTTTTGCGCAACAAAACTGTTACACAATGCTCATAACTAAAGTGTTACAAAGTACACTAACACCCATAAACTACCTATTAACCCTTAAACCGAGGCCCACCCGCATCGCAAACAATAAATTAAATTTATTAACCCCTAATCTGCCGCTCTCAACATCGCCGCCACTAATAAAATTTATTAACCCCTATTCCGCCACTCCCCGACATCGCCGCCACTATAATAAAGTTATTAACCCCTATTCCCCCGCACCCCAACATCGCCCACACTATAATAAATATATTAACCCCTATTCCGCCACTCCACTACATTGCCGCCACTAAATAAAGTTATTAACCCTTAAACCTCTGCCCTCCCACATCACTGCCACTAAATAAAGCTATTAACCCTAAACTGCCAGCCCCCCACATTGCAGAAAACTGAATTAAACTATTAACCCCTAAACCTAACAACCCCCTAACTTTATATTAAAATTACAATATCCCTATCTTAAAATAAATAAAAACTTAGCTGTGAAATAAAAAAAACTAAGTTTAAACTATATATTAAACTAACATTACTATTATACTAAAATTAAAATAACTACAAATTAAATAAACTAAATTACACATTAAAAAACCTAACACTACTAAAAAAAATTCAATCTACAATTACAAAAAAATAAAAAATACAGTCTACACCAGAATTTTTATTGTTTTAAAAGATAGATAATCCCTTTATTACCCATTCCCCAGTTTTGCATAACCAACACAGTTATAATAATATACTTTTAACCTCTGTGATTATCTTGTATCTAAGCCTCTGCAAACTGCCCCTTTTTTCAGTTCTTTTGACAGACTTGCAGTCTAGCCAATCAGTGTCTGCTCCCAGATAACTTCTCGTGCACGAGCACAGTGTTATCTATATGAAATACGTGAACTAACACCCTCTAGTGGGGAAAAACTGTTAAAATGCAATCTGAAAGAGGTGGGCTTCAAGGACTAAGAAATTAGCATATGAACCTCCTAGGTTAAGCTTTAAACTAAGAATACCAAGAGAACAAAGCAAAATTGGTTTTAAAAGTAAATTGGAAAATTGTTTAAAATTACATGCTCCATCTGAATCATGAAAGTTTATTTTGGCCTAGACTGTCCCTTTAATTACAAAAAATAAAAAACACTAAATTACGAAAAATAACAAATGAAATTATCCAAAACAAAAACAATTACACCTAATCTAATAGCCCTATAAAAATTTAAAATAAATAAATAAAAAAAAAAAAAAGCCATAGCCTACAATAAACTACCAATAGCCATTAAAAGGCCTTTTGTAGGACATTGCCCTAAAGAAATCAGCTCTTTTCCCTGAAAAAAAATACAAAGACCCCCCCAACAGAAAACCCACCCTCCAACCAAACCCCCAAAATAAAAAACCTAACTCTAACAAAAACCTTAACTACCCATTGCCCTGAAAAGGGTGCTTCCACTATCTGTTTTAAACGTCTTCCAAGAGTAATACATGTCATTGACTCAGCAATACGAAACTTATTTCTTGTAATGATTTGCCAATTCTCTTGCCCCAACGTCCTACGCCTGAGGATTCCTTGCATCCGTGCGGTTTCTTCTCTAAAAAATTGTCTTCAGCGGAGTGCAATTATGAAATTAGTGGCAGGGAATTACCGGCCATAATTTTGGCACTCAAAGAATGGAGGCACCTTCTAATCTAGAGGGTACTAGCGTATTGGTGCTCATCCTCACTGATCATAAGAATTTGACTTACCTATCCAAAGCTAAACACTTGTTGCCCCGACAGGCAGGATTTGCGCTATTTTTGTCTTGGATCAATTATGTGGTCTCTTACCTGCCTGGTAGTAAGAATGTTAGGGCTGATGCCCTCTCTCGACAATTCTCACTGAGGAGACTGTACCCACTACAGTTATACCTCCTGACCATAATTTGACCACCATACGTACCAATTTGACTTCTCCCTTGGGGGAGGAGATCCTGGCTGCACAGACCAGTGCCCCTCCAGAGAAACCTAGTGGCAAGTGCTTTGTACCTGAGAATCTTCGCACCAAACAGTTTCACACTTAGCACTGTCCTAAATCCGCAGGTCACCCAGGTAAGAACCAAATGATTTGGTCAGTCACTCAACAATTCTTGTGACCAGGTCTTCGTTCTGATGTTGCTGCGTATGCCTCCTGCTCGGTCTGTGCGCAGAATAAGATTCCTCGATGTCTTCCTGTGGGTCTTCTCCAACCTATTGCTAATGGTTAATGTCCTTGGACACATTTATCCATGGACTTCATTGTCGACCTTCCTGTTTCCAATGGCAATACTGTTATCCTGATAGTTGTAGACCGTTTTTCAAAAATGTCACATTGCATTCCCTTGAATGAGCTGCATACTGTTCAGGAGCTTGCTTCAATTTCTGTCCAGGAGGTCTTCCGTTTACATGAATTATCCATGGAGATAGTCTAAGACCGGGGTAGCTAGTTTGTCTCCAGATGTTGGCGATTCTTTTTTGCCCAAATGGGAATCCAGCTTTCCTTCTCCTCAGCCTATCACCATCAATCTAATGGGGCTGCGGAATGGTCGATCCAAGCTCTGGAACAGTTACTCCATTGCTATGTCTCAGATCACCACTATAACTGGTCTGACCTGTTACCTTGGGAGGAGTTCTTTTCTTTCAAGAGGGATACACAGATCATTGTATAGTATGTATTCATATTTTTTCCACCAATAAACCTCAACTTACATTATTTTCACTGGAGCTGGGAATTCTTTTTGCTTCCACTATCTGTTTTAAACGTCTTCCAAGAGTAATATATGTCATTGACTGAGCAATACGAAACTTATTTCTTGTAATGATTTGCCAATTCTCTTGCACATTATTAATGTTAATATCATATAAATGGTACAAAGTCTAATTGTAACACATTGCTAATATGCCTACTGGAAACCATGCCAGCATCTTTGATTAAATAGTTCCATCTGTAAATTATTTCATAATGGTCATTTTACACTTTAGAATGATTTCATAACTACCTGAGCATACTTTATAAATTAAATCTGCAAGTTATGATTTTTATTTCATTTAGGAATGTTAAGGGGACTAAAAGGCAAATGCCCTAATGTGTAAGGAAATACACAAACAAATACAGAAGTACCAGAAAAAGGGCATCATAGAATCTGCAAATTGTATTATTTATTTCTGCATAGTGTAATTAAAAGTGTATTTCTTTCACCTGAATACCAGGTCAGAAGATAGTGGAAGAGTCATCCATCCTCTACACGCGGTCTGGTAGGAGATGTGGGATCTGTGCGAATGCACCACAGCCGGCAGATGAGAGGCCAGGACTGACTGATTGATGGGACTGAGTAAACTTGTCTCACGTTATATTGCAGCTGTGAGAAGTGTATGACGTTTGTTAATGCACAGAATGTTTTTATACTGTCTGCATTAAATCAAGTGTTTGTGTGTGCATTTTGCAGCAATCTTCTCCTCCGTTTCCAGTGGTAGAATCTATTCAGAGGCTGGCACAAGAATTGTATGGGTCTTTTTGGCTTGTGATAATATATAGTTTTATTTATGTTTTTGTAACTGCATATTGAATTTTGGCACAAATTATTTGTTATTACAGGGTTTCTATATTTTATTATATTAAGACTAATTTGTGAGAACAGGGTTTTTCAAACTATTTTTCCCAAGACCCCGTGCCATGATACCACATACCTTTGCAACCATATTTTTATTCTTGTTCTGGAAATTTTGGAAGTAATTTTCAACAAGATAGCTGCAATTTTTGGCAAAGTGACTAAAATGTTTATATACTTCATTCCTGATCATAGTCAAACTAGTGTTGTAAAAATACACTACACACCACACACTTACACACCACACACACTCTCATAAAACACACACCACAGACACTCTCATTCAACACACACTCATACAACCCCAATTTCAAAAAAAGTTGGGACAGTATGGAAAATGCAACAAAACAAAAAAAGAGCCATTTGAAAATTCAATTCACCCTGTACTATATTGAAAACACATTATTAACACATTATTTGATGTTTTACTTTGTGAATTTAATGTATTTTTGAAAATATACACTCATTTCAAATTTGACTGCAACACATCCCAAAAAAGTTGGAATAGGAGCAATTTAGGACCAATAGCGATGTGACAAGTTGAATTAAGAAAGTGATATGAAACAGATGAGGCAAACGTGTACTTATAGTATATAAGGAGCTTCCAAAAAGGGCCTAGTCCTTCAAGAGCAAGGATGGGTCTAGGCTCGCCAATCTGCTAACAGATGCATCAGTGAATAATCCAACACTGAGAACACTGTCCCTATGATCCCATACCTGTGAGTGGGGTGCCCCCATTCATGAGACACATGTTGTGATTAGACTATCGCATGCTGCTGCTGAAAGCCTGCACGTGAGGTTACAGTAAAAAATGACAGTTACTGTGTATACAATCAGTGAGATAGCCAGTCACAGTGAGTGTATACTTAAAATGGAGTCTAAATACTAGCATGCCCCAGTGTGGGTAATCACTGGATGCCTCAGTCTCCATCTTTGTAGTATCTAACCTATACCTGCTATAAATTACTTGGAAACGTATATGTGGTATTCCTAAAATCAGGGAAGCATAAAGAATCTATTCGACAGTATTTATCTTTAGCTACTAGCTATACTAGTTATACAGTATATAAATGGTTATAAAGAAAACTGCAAAAAATGCTTTCTTTCCTACAGGTGGTGAGAGTCAACAATCCATGACTCTTGGGAATTACTCTTCACTGTTACTAGGAGGCAAAGAGTCCCAAACCCCAAGAGCTCTATAAAACCCCTCCCATCTTACTGGAAACTAGTCTTGTCTTTGTCTCTGCTGGAGGAAGGTGAAGAATGAAGATGTGCTTGTTATTCTTCAATAAGAGGGGTTCTCAGACTTAGATGAGACTAATTTCCCCTCAGAGTGCAGTGTTTGTTGGAGGGATGTATTTGAAGCATGGGTAATAACATATTTTTCCCCTGTTGGGAATTAGTCACAAGCCTTCCACAGGTGCCGCGGAAACCTGTCCTTTGACTCCACCTGTTGGGTAGTTGATATACTCCAATTGCAGATCCTCTGCTGTTATGTTTCAGCACTGGTTTAGCTTTCTATTGGTTTCTTCCAGTAGTATGCTGCCTATTGGCAAGTACTATTTTTTTATTGTATTGGCACTCTATTAGCCTCTTGGGTTATTAGGTGGCCAAGCAACGTAGTTGCTGGACAACCTATTGTTATTGTCAGGATTATTATTAATTTTATTCCGCTGTATTTTTCAATTGCCCATAACAGCTTAACAGTTTGTGGAAATCTATTGAAATCAGGTATGCTGGTTCAATTTAGTGCTCTGCTACTACTCATGCAACATGGTTTGGCAGCCATATTCCTTTTTGCGACTAATTTAGACAAATGCTTACAAATCATCTGCTCTTGAACTGCTTATGTTACAACTTTGAAACTTGTGCTGCTATGACCTAGATTTGCTACGGCTCAACAGAAGTGTCTCAGTCACATGGTGTGGCAGCCATCTTGTATTCTGCAAAAATCTTCAAACATCTTCTTCTCTGAAACCACTGTGTGCAATAAAGCAGACCAATACTGTGATACTTCTCATGCAACTTTGAAGTCATATGCCACATGGTCTAGCAGCCATTTTGCTTTTCGCAAAAATATTAAAATCTTTTTCCCTGGAACGGCTTATGTTACAGATATAAAACTTGCTGTTGTGACATAGTTTTATGATTTTTCAAGAGACGTGCATGAGTCACATGGTGCAGGCTGCCATCTTGGATTGTGCGAAAATTGTCAAACATCTCGTTCTCTGAAACAGCTGAGAGCAAGGAAGTGCAATTATGCTTATGTGATCCTGGAAAGGTCTTCTATCTAGGTTGTTCAAACAATGATTTTTCCAAAATCAAAATGGCTGCTGTGAGCAACTGGCCATTTTATTGTTGTTCAATTGCATACATTTGCTGTTTTGCACTATTGAACTATATTACATTGTAGTAGACACATAATTGCGTACAGACATGACCCTGAAAGGCAATATAGTGGCAAAAGGCGCACTGCACATTGACCATCTTGAATTTATACATTTATACATTTTCATGATACTTTAGCAAATAGTAGAGGTGTATGGTGAGCATTAGTACGTGCAATATGAAAGCACATGATATGGTTTCAAAATCTAGAATTCTAACTTTTACCTTTAAAGGAAAGATTTTATTTGAGCCTGATCTAGATTCTAAAATTTCCACTGTTACTGGCGATAATGGAGCTTTTCGTCCTCAAGACAAAAAAATCTAAGGGGAAAAATAGAAAGTATTTTCCTTCCTTTTGTCAGTCAAGGAAACAAAGGTCCACCTCCTCTTCTCAAAAGCAGGATTCTTCCAGTACTGTCTGGAAATGTAACTTTTCTTAGAGCAAGGCTAAGCAATAAAAAAAGCCTATCTCTTCTAAATCAACACGAAGGTGCAGCCTTCCAGATTCCACTCTAGTTGGGGTAGATTAAACCTTTTTCAGAAAGTCAAGGATCCTTGGGTGCTAAACATAAATTCTAAAGGATATAGAATGGGTTACAAATCAAGGTCTCCCAGGGGAATGTTTCTGCTGTCCCATGTTCCAAAGAACCATGTGAAGGCTTAAGCCTTTTTTCATTGTGTTCAGGCGCTGGAACTTATGGGAGTAATAGTTCCAGTTATGATATCAGAATTAGGCAAGGGTTTCAGACCAATTCTAGATCTAAAGACTCCAAATTTCTAAGGGTCCCTACCTTCAAAATGAAAACAATTTGAAATATTCTTCTTGTTTAACAAGGACAATTCATGTCTACAATAGATTTGAAGGTCACTTACATTCATATCCCTATTCTCAATGATCATTACAAAATGTTTGTCTTCCAAAACAAACATTTTCCATTTATTAATCTTCAATTTGGTCTGGCTACTGCTCCCAGAATTTTTATAAACATACTAGGTGCACTATTTTTCATCATTCAAGCCCAAGGTATTTTGGTGGCTCATTACCTGGACGATATCTTGTGACACCATCTTTACCTTTAGACATATCTCATACCAACAAACTTTTGTTGTTTCTTCGCAATCTTGGCTGGAGAATCAATGTTTCAAAATTCTCTCCATTTCCTCAGACCAGGGTCTCTTTTCTAGGAGTCATTATAGACACAATTACAATGAGACTTTCTTTGTAAAGTCAGAAAAAAAACAAAATTACAGTCACCATGTGCAAACCTTCATTCTCCATCTAATCTGACTGTAATTTTATCTAGTTGCTGCATCAGATGGTATTCATTTTGCTTAGTTTCATATGAGACCTCTTCAATTATATATGCTACATCAATGGTACAAGGACTACACAGCTTTCTCAAAGGATACTTTTGGATCCATTTACAAAGAATTCTCTATTTTGGTGGATAGAGAACCAGTCCATTGCTCAGGGAGTGTCTTTTTTCTATCCCCTAGACAATAATCCTGAAAGATGCAAGAATTTCGGGTTGGGGTGCAGTTAAGGGGTCCAAGAGAGCACATGGAGTTTGGTCTCCCCAGGAGGCGAGGTTACCAATAAACATTCTAGAACTTCAGGGCTATCCGGAGATGCCCTCTTCTGAAACAAGAGACCTTTTTTTGCTTCCAATCCAACAATAAGGCCTATTTAACAAATGTCTGTCGGACCTGATCCGACAGTGTGGATCAAGTCCGACAGACATCGCTGAATGCAGAGAGCAATATGCTCTCCGTATTCAGCATTGCACCAGCAGCTCACAAGCGGAGGTGTCAATCAACCCGATCGTATTCAATCGGGTTAAAATGGTGGCGATTCCTGTCCATCTCATCAGAGCAGGCGGACAGGGTTATGGAGCAGCGGTCTTTGGTCTTTAGTCTCGTGAGCTGCTGGTGCAACGCCGCCCCTTGCAGATTTGCGGCCAATTGGCCCCCAGCGCGGTCAATCAACCTGATCGTACTAGATCAGGTTGAATTGTGGCGATGTCTGTCCACCTGCTCAGAGTAGGTGGACAAGTTATGGAGCAGCAATCTTTAGACCGTTGCTTCATAACTGGTGTTTCTGGCGAGCCTGCAGGCTCGCCAGAAATACGGGCCCTCAAGCTCCATCCGGAGCTTGATAAATGGGCCCCTAGATCATTCTGTTAGTGATTTTGGGCACATCCAATTTTAGTTTTCTTCTTTATATTTCACTCCAATATTTGAGGTTTTTATTGGATTATTTGGGTGTCTATTTTCAGTGTACTTAAAAGCACTATAAACTGTGATATAATCTTGTGCTTTACTTGTAATACCTGCACACATTATACTGAGTGGAGCGCAAATATTGTGTTCGCAGAAGTGCAATTTTATGCTCCAATCGTAATCTAGGCCTTTATATTTTGTGCTATCTTTCACATGTATTGACACTTTATTTATTCTAAACATTACTTTTCTGTCAGGTAAATATGTGTATTGTAAATTTTGAGTGCACTTCGCCAGCATACAGCTGACAAGATAAATCAGTGAGAACTGTATGTGCAACATTCTTAGAGAATATAAGAAGGGCTTTGAGAGAAATTTAAACACATCAAATGAACTCCCCTATCCAGCCCATTCTCTTAAAATATCAGACTTAATTTCATATAAAAATACAAAATTAAATTAAATTTGTAAAAGATACAGATAAATATACAGAGTGTAATTCGAATTTGTTGAAGTTACAGAGAAAATGTCAAAGCACAATCAGAATTTGCAAGATTACAATCCTAAATTCATAATTTATTCTTACCTGATAAATATCTATCTTTCTTGGCTGTGAGAATCCACGATTGGATACTTAACACTTGGAAATTACATTACCTGGCCATCAGGAGGAGGCAAAGAACCCCACACCAAAGCTTTAGTCTCCCTCCTACTTCCCTCTCTCTCCCAGCATTTTAAAACTTTGAGATAAAGGAAGGAGGGGACAAAAAAGGAAAAATGGGGTAACAAGGTTCCAACCAAAACTGTCATCACTCAAAGTTAACAATAAAAATTGTAAAAACAATTAAAAGGGTGGGTTTGTGGACTCTCACAACCAAGAAAGACATTTATCAAGTAAGAATAATTATGGTTCAAAGAGACCATGATTTTTGGTATAGGCCGAGACCCCTAAACCGTGACCCACCCGCACTCAACACTAACTGATTACCCTAATGCTTAAGTGTGAGAGTCTTACACCCTTCAACACTTAGGTACAGTCCGGTGGCATGAGAGCTGCAGGATCCTCCTATCATCTGAGGAGATGCTGCAGATTGAGAAGAGGAGCGGCGAGTGCGCTAAACCCGCCCCTAGACAGTAACGTCTTTCCTTATCACAGCCGCAGGGGAAAGGTACAGTGTTTGTCTATGACTGCAGTCCCTGAATGTCTTTAAGGGACAGAATGCCTAGGAGTCCCACAGTAAGCAGGCACAAAAGGAGTACAAATAAAGTATTGCCCAAAACTCCAAGCTTGAGTTATTCAACAATTTTGAACTATGCAGGACATAATATTCACTGCTTACTAAACAGTAAGTGTATCACATAAACAAAACAAAACCATACATGTACCTTAGTGTAACCAACAGCCAGGGCAGAAAGGTACATAATCTGGCCATGGGAGGATGCAGAACTTCCCAGCGACTTCTAGGGTTAGTTCAGGCAAATGACCTCTACCAGAGACATTACACCCCTAGGCAGTACCCTCCTAATCCCTCTATTCTAAGAACTTTCCATTGAGGGGAAAAAAAAGTCTTCAATTAAGAGCACCTCTATCCATGACTAGCTCGTTCACAAGGCAAAGAAGTACTGTGGGAGAGAGGGAAGTGGGAGGGATACTAAAGCTTTGTGTGGGTAATTCCCAAGTGTAAAGATTCCACTTGTTGACTCTCATAATCAATAGAAAGAAAACACTGATATATAAAAAAAAAATCTAAATGCATGATGTAAATTAAAATAAAAAGCACAAAGTATAAATGTAACAAAACAGAACAGAAATGCAGGTAATGCCTCAAATATGAAACAAAATGTCTTATCTAAGCGGAGAGCTTTAGAGATCTGGGAGTGGTAGTAAGCATAAAATGTATAGAAATAGCCATTTTCCATTTATTACCTTAAAGGAACAGTCTAGTCTTCAGATAGGGCATGCCATTTTAAACAACTTTCCAATTTACTTTTATCACCAATTTTGCTTTGTTCTCTTGGTATTCTTAATTCAAAGCTAAACCTAGGAGGCCGCCTCTTATCTGAATGCATTTTGACAGGTTTTTTTTACCACTAGAGGGTGTTAGTTCATGTGTGTCATATAGATAACACTGTGCTCACGCATGTGGAGTTACCTAGGAGTCAGCACTGATTGACTAAAATGCAAGTCTGTCAAAAGAACTGAAAAAAGGGGGCAGTTTGCAGAGGCTTAGATACAAGGTAATCACAGAGGTAAAAAGTATATTAATATAACTGTGTTGTTTATGAAAAGTATAGAATGGGTAATAAAAGGATTATCTATCTTTTAAAACAATAACAATTCTGGTGAAGACTGTTCTTTAAGGAAAGGACAGTCCAATATTTAATTAACATGTGTGTGAAAACTTCGTTATAGATAGAAAGTAAACTTGTGATACTACTCTAGTTAGAGTCCCACTATTGCGGTTATCACAATAAACGGTATTAAAATAATCAAGCTCCAAGTTAGTGAGTAAACGGAACGGGCTTACCAATCTAGTAGCAGTGTGAAGTGTAGACTTAAAGGGACAGTAAACCTTAAAAATAATGTTATATAATTCTGCACATAGTGCAGAATTATATAACATTATTTAAGTGCTATAGTTCTAAACGGCTTTTTTCTCTTCAAATAAGTAAAAATGACGCCGCTTTTACAGACCCGCTCTCTGCTCTCTGCTGAGCGGGTCTGTAATATTCAGTCAGCGCATCGGGCCAGCTGTATAGTCACAGCCCGGCCCGATCGCGCCATAAGACTAAGTGCAGCTCGCTCCTGTCACAGGAAGTTAGGAGAGTGGTGCATAATACAAATACAAAATTTATTCCATATATTATAAAAACGTGAAAGGACACAGCGAGCAGAAAACACAGCTGACGCGTTTCCTGCCTCAATGCAGTTCGTCAGAGCTCTGAACTCTGATGAACTGCCATTGAGGCAGGAAACGCGTCAGCTGTGTCCTCTGCTCGCTGTGTCCTTTCACGTTTTTATAATATATGGAATAAATTTTGGATTTTTATTATGCACCACTCTCCTGACTTCCTTTTCTGATGAGACTGCTTCTTTGTTTTGATTGTTGCTTTAAGGAAAGGATCTCTCCCTGGTGAGTACTCCAAAGATATAAGCCATGATCTCTTACAGATCCTCTATGGTAACCCTTAAAACAAAATGTAGATGGCATTGGCCCTTTTTTAGCTTAACTATGTGTGGAGACAAAGGCAATCACAGTGTAATTATTATAAAAATACATGAAAAACTACAATGAACACAGAAAACAAGTTTTGGATTTCAAACCTTTATATTTATAAATACATTTGAGTGCAATTTGTAACATCTTTACTTTAACAGATTATTATAATTATAAAAATAACACTGAACATACCAGTAGACACTTGCACAATTAAATAAGTGCACAAATTCCTATTCATTAATGTAAACGTTACGCAGCTGCTTTTATACAGTAATATATTGAAAAAAAAAAATCCGTAAGTTAAAGGTTAATATGCTTTTGATCTTGAGAAAGGCTGCTAGCCGAAACGCGTAGAACCTGATAATCCATGCCAGCTGATTGCTGATCTAACAGAGGAGGAGAAGGACACACACCCGACAAAAGAAGCCTGTAAACACACGCTCACTCTGGACCTTTCAAGGACACATCACTGACCCGGGAGGATAAACAAAGACCGGGCCTTTGCAACACAGAAAGGTCAAAGATACAACTTGGTAACTTAAAAGTTGTAATTCCAATGTTACATCGAGGATTCAAGAGACCCATCAAGTACACCCAAAAGATGGAAGTACATCAAGACAACAGTGCACTGTTGAAAGACCAAGGAACTGCCAGCTAGGAGTGCAGGTACACATTTACATCCGCAAAAGGTATTTACAGGTCATAAGGCTGAAGATCAAAGTAAGTTACTAGTGATTTACCACTTGGATGTATCATGACTTTCTATCTTCTTTTCCAAAAATTGACACGCTAACATAGAGATCTATTATATAGATAGATATCCGTAACAAGTTACCCTAAAGCCCATTTGTTATCATCACTCTAAGACTGTTTATTTTGTTATGTTCATCTTGCGGTTACTTTACATACATAATCTGGGACATTCGAAATATATACTGTTGATATTCAACGAAAGAGTGATACATTGTATATCAGTGGCGTCAATGTTAAGTGAAACACTATATATCAGCATCTAATACTATGATTTTATATATGTAAATAAGTTTTAGAATTTAAAGCATATTAAGTGTTTAGGTAAGACACCGGTGTCCGCTATAATTTTAGTTTGTTTTAATTTAGTCTGCTTTATTTATTTATTTATTTATTTATTTAAATTTCAATCCTAATTGTGTAGCAATAAATATTTATTATAACACATATATATGTTCCTTTTGTGTTTGTATATATTTGTGACTTAAACACATATATCTCCCATGGAAATACCATGATAATTTATATTGCATAGACATTATGTTCTAATATTCCTTGGATTACATATATATTTTTTATATTAAAGACAAATTTAGGAACAGCAATTTATTTGCGCCACCTATTATTATTTAAATTATTTCTAACTTTTTGGGGGGAAAAACGTTTTTAAGGTGTGCTAGATTCCTACTCTGATTAGGACAGCTATACACACTTTTTATCTATTTAATATGCTTTTGATTGCTGATCATAATGGGAGCTTATTATTAATGAAATGCAGCCCTGTTTGTACAATCTGTTTGTATATTAAACAAAACAATAAAATCTATACAAACATTACTGAAGAGGAAACACTTTTAAAGTACATACAGATGCAGGAATTAAAACATGGAGTGTAGACAACATTTAAAAGAATGATAGTGTATGTCCTTGATAATTTGCCTAAGTATATATAATTACAAATTATGTTGGCCTAAGCATACTACAGAAGCAAAAAATAAAGATGGCATTCAATAGGAATATTAAAGGGACAGTAAAGTCAAAATTAAACGTTCTCGAATCAGATACAGCAAGCAATTTAAAACAACTTTCCAATTTACTTCTGTTATCAAATTTGCTTTGTTCTCTTGGCATTTTTTATTGAAGAGTAAAACTAGGAAGGCTCATAAGAGCTCAGGAGTGTACACGTGTCTTTAGTACTCTATAGCAGCAGTGTTTAGCAACATTATTTGTAGCTTTGTTATACAATGTTGCAAAACACTGCTGCAATAGAGTACTAAAGACACGTGCACACTCCTGAGCTCTTATGAGCCTTCCTAGTTTTACTCTTCAATAAAAGATACCAAGAAAACAAAGCAAATTTGATGACAGAAGTAAATTGGAAAGTTGTTTAAAATTGCACGCTCTATCTGAATCATGAAAGTTTAATTTTGACTTTACTGTCCCTTTAAGCATTGTGCATATAAAATGAGCAAATATTTTCCAGACAATTAGAACCTACGTTGTCTGTTTTATTTTCAGCTGAGTAAAGAAGTCACACATTCATTGTGAGAATGGATTGCAGGATTTCAGATAATTAAAGGCTTATAAAAATCTAACAAGAAAATGTTCTGAGTTATGAGAATTGTATTATTGCAGTAATGCTTGCATATAACTATGTATTTAACCCATACAACTGCTTTTGTGTTATACTGTGAGGCTGCATAATTTATAACAATGTATTAAAGATAGTCATTTATATTAAAAGGGACGGTCTAGTCCAAAATAAACTTTCATGATTCAGATAGGGCATGTAATTTTAAACAACTTTCCAATTTACTTTTAATATCAATTTAGCTTTGTTCTCTTAGTTATTCTTAGTTGAAAGCTAAACCTAGGTAGGCTCATATGCTAATTTCTTAGTCCTTGAAGTCTGCCTCTTATCTGAATGCATTTTGACAGTTTTTCATCACTAGAGGGTGTTAGTTCATGTGTGTCATATAGATAACATTGTGCTCACGCACATGGAGTTACCTAGGAGTCAGCATTGATTGGCTAAAATGCAAGTCTATCAAAAGAACTGAAATAAGGGGACAGTTTGCAGAGTATTAGATAAAAGGTAATCACAGAGGTAAAAAGTGTATTAATATAACTGTGTTGATTATGCAAAATTGGGGAATGGGTAATAAAGGGATTATCTATCTTTTAAAACAATAACAATTCTGGTGTAGACTGTCCCTTTAAATTGTATAAGGGACATGGAAACAATGCATTAACATTACATTTGATTCCTGCCCACTGTCACTATA
Source organism: Bombina bombina (assembly GCF_027579735.1). Classification (NCBI taxonomy): domain Eukaryota; kingdom Metazoa; phylum Chordata; class Amphibia; order Anura; family Bombinatoridae; genus Bombina; species Bombina bombina. Next base: position 1,225,065,726 of record NC_069500.1, on the reverse strand, counting down.
CTGCTGAGAAAAAAAAATAATATTTACAAAATGTTACTAAAAAGCATATGTCTGACCAAAACAATACAGCCAATGAAAGGTTGTTTTGCTTAAGCCAGGGGTGTAATAACAGCTCTTGGGCACTCATGCCATAGGTACACCACAGTCTATAGCAACAAGCTTCTAACAGCTCTTTTATATTTGGGGAGCAAAAAATAAAGGGTTACTGTTTTTTATTAAAATTATACAAATTGGGCTGTAATTGTTATATTTTTAATGTACAACTCTTAAGATTTTTTTTTATTTTGGACTTAATTTCTTGGAATAAATTGAATTAATTTAGTTTTTTCAGAGGCAATATAAACCTTCTGTTCCTACGTTTTCCAAGCACAGCTATTTCAGTATTTTTGGCTGTAAACATATTTAAAAAAACAAAAACACCCAGAATGCATTTTGTTTATTTATATATCTCAAAAACCACTTACATTTTCTTCAGATTTGTAGAGATTGTTAATTGTTGCTGTAATATCAAATTTATAGTAACTTTTAAGAGTTAAAAGCTTTAAAGGGACAGTCAACTCCAAAAATGTTATTTTTTTAAAAAAGATAGATAATCCCTTTATTACCCATTCCCCGGTTTTGCACAGCCAACATGGTTATATTAATATAATTTTTACCTCTGTGATTACCTTATATCTATCTAAGCATCTTGACATCCCCCTGAACACATGACTGAATATTTATCATCTATTGACTTGCATTTTAGCTAATTAGTGCAGTGCCATGCACAACTCCAAGGGAGAGATCACAATGTTATCTATATGGCCCACATGAACTAGCAGTCTCCTGTTGTGAAAAGCATAAAAAACAACAAAGCATGTGATTAAGAGGCTGTCTGTAGTGGTTTAGAAACAGGCAGAGTTGAGAGGTATATATGTTATAAAGAATATTAATATAACTATGTTGGTTGTGCAAAGCTGGGGAATGGGCAGTAAAGGTGTTATCTATCTTTTTAAACAATAACAAGTTTGGTGTTGACTGTCTATTTAAGCTTAAAGTATCCCTTTAGAGAATGAGGGGAAAAATGAATATATATGTGTATATATACACACATACACATACATACACACATACACATACATACATACATACTATTGATATACATGCACTGCCCCATAATTAGCCAGAATAGAGTTATAAAAAAGCTCTATATACAACCATTGGGCATCTTGTCATATAATCTTGCAAGTTCTTACAAGGCATCTGAGACTGATTAACACGCATAACAGTGTGTTTTGGATACACCATGAATGTAAGGGTGATAAAATGCTGCTACCTTGCACAAAATCTGAGCTCAGCGCATCATGGTGCTCATTTTCCTATAGAGAAAATAGAGCCCTGTAGAAACAAAAATTGCACGAGGATTGTGAAAGTCAGCAGTGGTTAAATTATATTTAATTTTTAGTTTGAAGACAGAAAGTATTTATTGGCATTGCATTTGTCCTGTAGCAATAATAATTACTAAAATATACTGTATGTATATATAACAGAATTTTTAAATAATAGTAGTGTAATACAAATTATCAGCATATGTAATATTTTGAAATTCATGACCCCCCCAATAATTGTAAATGCATTAAAACAAATGTAATATGAAAACAATTGTAAGTGCATTACAGGACACATTTGTTTAGTGGTTAAACATCACAAATAACACTCACAGATTTTGTTATAAAGCATTTCTGCAAATTGTTCACACAGAAAGAAAGTAAATATATATATAATAGTGTTACATATAAAATACTGCTGTATTAGATCTTTAGTATGTTGCACCACATGGGTTGGAAGAGGTTTGGCATCCCATGTTCCGACTTTCCACCTTCACTCTAAATAAAGTTCCATCGGCGCACATGCACAGTTTGTAGCGTTCCCATCCGTCATCGTACAGCAGCTCGCCGGTAGTGGAAGTAGGTAGTCGGGAAGTACTGACCATCACTGTGCCATTCAAGATTATACTTTGCTCCTAGTGTTAAAAAAACAAACAAACATTGCAATTCACACCCATAAAACTACATATTTAGTCACAATCTGATCATTTGGATTTGCTATAGTATCATATATACTCTTACTGCACAAATCTTCTAGTGGAAAAACAAAATGTATGTTTACCTGATAAATTTCTTTCTTTCCGGGCACAGAGAGTCTACAATGTCATTCCAATTACTAGTGGGATATTCAACTCCTGGCCAGCAGGAGGCGGCAAAGCTGTTAAGTGTAACTTCCCTTACCCATAATCCCCAGTCATTCAGCCGAAGGAAAATGGAAAAAGAAGAAATACAAGGGTGAAAAGGTGCCTGAGGTTTACTCAAAAAAACTGCCGAATTATAATTAAAAAAAGAGGGCGGGGTCGTGGACTCTCCATGCCCGGAAAGAAAGAAATTTATCAGATCCACAACATCATTCCAATTACTAGTGGGAACCAATACCCAAGCTAGAGGACACAGAATGAATAGGGAGGGAGGGAGAACAAGGCAGCAGGACCTAAACTGAAGGCACCACTGCTTGAAGAACCTTTCCCCCAAAAGAGGCCTCAGCCGAGGCAAAAGTATCGCAGAATTTGGAAAAAGTATGCAGAGAGGACCATGTAGCCTCTTTGCAAATCTGTTCCACAGAAGCTTCATTTTTGAAAGCCCAAGAAGAGGAGATGGCCCTAGTGGAATGAGCCGTAATTCTCTCAGGAGGCTGCTGTAAAGCAGTCTCATAAGCAAAACTAATCAAAACTTCTCAACCAGAGTGAAAGAGTAGTAGAAGTGCCCTTCTGACCCTTAGGTTTTCCAGAGAAAACAGGGCAGAAGATTGCAGAAAATCTTTAGTAGCTTGTAAGTAAAATTTTAGAGTGTGCACAACATCCAAGTTATGCAAAAGACGTTCCTTATGAGGAGAAGGATTAGGACAAAAAGAAGGAGCAACAAATTCCTGATTAATGTTTCGATCCGACATCACCTTAGGGAGAAAACCCAATTTAGTACGAAGGACCGCCTTATCTGCATGAAAGATAAGGTACGGAGAATCACACTGCAGAGCTGAAAGTTCAGAAAATCTGAGTGGAAGAAATAGCAAGGAGAAACAAAACCTTCCAAGGTAACAATTTTATATCAACACCATGCATCGGCTCAAACGGAGCCTGCTGCAAAACTTTAAGAACTAGATTAAGGCTCCAAGGAGGAGCCACAGGTTTAAACACAGGCCTGATTCTGACCAGGGCCTGTACAAAAGCTTGAACATCTGGTAAGTCTGCCAGACGTTTGAAGAGTCAGATGCCTGCATTTTCTATCCTTTTGCACAGAGTACTGACTGACAAACCTTTCTCCAGGCCATTCTGAAAAAAAGATAAAATACGGGGAATCCTTACCCGACTCCCGGAGAAACCCTTAGATTTGCACCAATAAAGATATTTACGCCATACCTTATAGTAAATCTTGCGAGTGACAGGTTTGCAAGCCTGAAGCATAGTATCAATGACCGCTTCAGAAAAACCACGTCTAGACAGAACTAGGCGTTCAATCTCCAAGCAGTCAGCTTCAGAGAATCCAGGTTTGGATGGAGGAAAGGACCCTGAATTTAAAGGTCCTTCCTCAGAGGTAACTTTCAAGGAGGTAGAGATGACATCCTTACCAGATCCGCAAACCAGATCCTGCGAGACCATGCAGGAGCTATTAGAATTACTGATGCTCTCTTCTGTTTGATACAAGCAATGACTTGTGGAAGGAGAGCAAACAGAGGAAACAGATATGCCAGAGAGAAGATCCAAGGAACCGTTAGAACAGCCTGAGGATCTCTTGACCTTGAACCATACTTTGGAACCTTGGTGTTTCGGCGGACGCCATCAGATCCAACTCTGGAACCCCCCACCTGAGGGTTATCTGAGAGAATACTTCTGGATGGAGAGCCCACTCCTCGGGATGAAAAGTCTGTCTGCTCAGAAAATCTGCCTCCCAATTGTCCACTCCTGGAATGTGGATGGCACCGGAATAAAGATAATTGAGGCCAAGCTGTCAAGGCAATGAAGATGGCTCTCAACTCCAAGATGTTTATGGGAAGAGAAGACTCTTCCCGAGACCACAGGCCCTGAGCCTTCAGAAAACCCCAAACAGCAGGCGTCCGAAGTCACAATCACCCAGGAAGGTCTCAGGAAGCAAGTGCCCGGAGACAGATGTTCCTGTGAAATCCAACACGAGAGAGAGTCTCTTGTAAGAGGGTCCAGATTTATCCTCTGCGATAAATCTGAATGGTCACCGTTCCATTGACAGAGCATGCAAAGCTGCAGCGGTCACAGATGGAACTGAGCAAATGGAATGATGTCCATGGAAGCCACCATCAGACCAATCACCTCCATGCATTAAGCCACTGTTTGACAAAAAGCATACTGGAGGGAAAGTCAGGAAGCAAGAAGTTTGGATTTTCTGACCTCCGCCAGGAAAATCTTCATGGACAGGGAATCTATGATTGTCCCTAGGAAACAGACTTTTGTAGTTGGAACTAGAGAACTCTTTTCCAAATTCACCTTCGACCCGTGGGAACGTAGAAAAGACAACAACATCTCTGTATGAGATTTTGCTAGTTGAAAAGATGATGCCTGAACCAAGATGTCGTCTAGATAAGGCGCCACAGCAATTCCCTGGGATCTGATCACTGCCAATAGGGCTCCTAGAACCTTTGTGAATATTCTGGGAGCCGTGGCAAGACCAAACAGAAGGGCAATAAATTGGAAATGCATGTCCAGAAAGACAAACCTTAGAAACTGGTAATAATCCCTGTGAATGGGAATGTGTAAATACGCATCCTTCAGGTCTTTGATCGTCATGAACTGACCTTCCTGGACCAATGCAAGAATGGAACGAATAATTTCCATCTTGAAGGACGGAACCCTGAGGAATTTGTTCAGACACTTTAGATCTAGGATGGGACAAAAAATTCCCTCCTTTTTAGGGACCACAAATAGATTTGAATAGAATCCTAGAGGGTCCTTTAGAGGGTCTGGTACAATAACTCCCAGGAGGATAGGTTATTTACGCAATTTAAGAAGGCCTCCCTCTTTACCTGGTTTGAGGCTAGTCTTGACAGGAGAAATCTGCCCCTTGGAGGGCAAGACTTGAATCCTAATTTGTAACCCTGGGATACTATGTCCAAAGCCCATGGATCTGGGACATCGCGTACCCAAGCCTGTCGAAAAAGAGAAAGCCTGCCCCCCACCTGATCCAAAATCGGATCAGGGCGGACCCTTCATGCTGATTTAGAGTCAGTGGATGGCTTTTTTTTGTTTTCTCTTATTCCAGGGTGGGCTGGATTTCCAAGTGGACCTGGATTGTGTCCTTTGAAGTTGCAAAAGGAAAGAAAATTATAATTCTGACAACCCTTAGGTCTACTGTTCTTGTCCTGAGGTAGGAAAGATCCCTTTCCACCCGTAATCTCGGAAATGATTTCCGCCAGGCCAGGACCAAAGAGAGTTTTACCCTTATAAAGTAAAGCCAAAAGCTTGGTTTTAGAAGATACATCAGCCGACCAAGATTTTAGCCACAGAGCTCTGCGAGCTAGAACAGTGAAGCTAGATATCTTAGCTCCCAGTTTAATTATATGCATGTTGGCATCACAGATAAAGGTACTGGCCCATTTAAGAGCTTTGATCCTATCCTGGATCTCTTCTAACGTAGTTTTGTCTGATATCAGATCAGATAGGGCATTGCACCAATAAGATGCTGCTCCTGCAACCGTGGCAATACTAGCCGCAGGTTGCCACTGTAAACCTTGATGGAGGTATATCTTTTTTAAGTAAGCCTCAAGCTTCTTATCCATTGGATCCTTAAAAGAACAACTATCCTCTATGGGAATGGTAGTTCTTTTAGCTAGAGTAGAGATAGCTCCCTCTACTTTAGGCACAGTGTGCAATGATTCCCAAATGGAGTCAGCAACAAGTAACATCTTCATAAAAATAGGGGAAGGGGAAAATGAAACCCCTGGCTTATCCCATTCATGAGCTATAATATCAGATATCTTGTCTGGAACATGAACAACATCCTCAGACATTGGAGAATCATGAACTCTTAAGTTTAGAGGACTTCTTGGGGTTGACAGCAACCAAAGGTTCAGAGTCGTCCAAAGTAGCTAGAACCTCCTTCAGAAGTAACCGGAGATGTTCAAGCTTAAATCTGAAATTAACTTCTTCAGATTCAGAAGATTTTTCTCCCAAAGTATCAGAGTCTGAGATTTCACCTTCAGAAGCTACTGAAGTATCTTCTTCATCAGATATCTGAGAAAGGTTGACCAGCACAATCTTAGAGTCAGAAACCTTGCTAGTAGGTAAATGTTTAGATTTCCTTTTACGCTTACCCGAAGAAGGGAAAGCAGACAAAGACTCAGATACTGCAGAAGTTATCTGAGCAGCAAAATCCCCAGGTACATTAACACCCCCAGGAGGATGAGAGGACACAGAAGGCACCGCATGAGAAACAACTAAGGCTTGGGCTTGGAAAGCTGAAGCATGTCACGCACAACAGTATCCTGAGAGACACTTGGCTCAGAAGGGAGTAATCTGTCTTTAAATTTTAAAGTTTTAGTTAAACATGCGAAGCAAAATTGCATTGGTAGGACAATTAGAGCCTCTAAGCATAGTAAGCATTTATCCATAGAGATAGGCTGGTCTATTTCTGATTCCATAACTGCAGAATTCAAATTTCTTAATAAAAACAAAATTAGAATGCAAAAAAAAACAACATTTGTAAATTTTAATATATAGCCAAAAAGTACATAGGTCAAAATATCAAGCAAAAACAGCAACCTCAGATTGCCTGAGGCTCCTACCGGACAGAAATGATACCCCACTAGCAAGAGGAAGCGACTCTCTCCTGCAGAGATCTGCCTTTTTATTGCAAAACGATCCGATAGATGATAGAATGAGGAACGATAATCTCAAAGCCGACACTGATCCTCTCCTTAGTAGCAACACCTCAAGCTCCGCTACGACTTCCTGAGTCTAAAGCGGAAGTGCGGGCGTCACGTGATCGGGCCAAAAGAAAAAAAACTGTGCAACTAATAAGCGTGCAAAAATTAAAAACGGCACCAGAAAGCAAAGCCGTTTAAACTATACCCAATATACTTGTCCTAGTCCAACTGCTGTAATAAAGGAAAAAGTAAAATCCTTTAAACCCCTTAGCCAAGTGTCTCTGATAACCCTTAAGTCTCTCACTCATAGCCCAATGAGGAATAAAAAGTCAAAACATAAAAACTTTTTAATACACAAAGTGCCTATGAATCTGTCTTAGAAGTATCCTTAACCTTAATAAGGATATCTATGACCCAAAGTAGATCCATATGAGGATTAACCCCTTAAGTGCAGCTGACCATCAGAACCTAGAAGGCAGAGGCACTTACCTTGGATCCAATTGCAGGACAGATAACTGCTACTTAGGTGTGACAGGTACTCCACTCCCTGTCATGGACCTGTAGGTAAAAGAAAGAAAAGAGTAACCAACTCTGGCTTTCTGCAAAGGGGTAGCAAAGTGTTAAGTAAAGCAAAGACTACCTTGCCGCCTTTTAACTGCTAAAAGCCACCGCTACTCTTACTAAAGAGATTGACATGGACACAGCTAGATCCCAATCCTTGCTAGCAGGGAAAAATACCCATAAAAGGATTAAATATCTTCAGACACCAACTTCGCACATCCTCCATTGACAGAGGCAAATAGAATGACTGAGGATTATGGGTAAAGGAAGTTACACTTAACAGCTTTGCTGGGGTGCTCTTTGCTTCCTCCTGCTGGCCAGAAGTTGAATATCCCACTAGTAATTGGAATGATGTTGTGGACTCTCCATGCCATAGGAAAGAAAATAAATATATGTATTGTATTTGCATCATCACACTCCTGCACACATACGATGACATACTTGCTTGCATATACATCTGCAGATACAGATAAGGTACAGTTTATAAGTTAGAAGACAGACATTATACACAATATGTTGTAAAATATCAGAAACATTAAAAGTACACCACTAAGTACTTTAAAACTAGAACTTGCCCAAATATTTCTGCTTCCTGGATTTTGAACAGATTTATTAAACGTAAGAGATTTTATTCAATCCCTTCACTGCAGCTCTTTTATTACATTAAAGGGATAGTCTAGTCAAAAATAAACTTTCATGATTCAGATAGAGCATGCAGTTTTAAGCAACTTTCTAATTTACTACTATTATCAATTTTTCTTTGTTCTCTTGGTTTCTTTATCCTATATTATAAAAGGCCAAGTGTGTTTGTCTGAAGCCGTCATGCGCAGTAGAGACAAACACACTTAGCCTTAGATCCTCGCACGCGCACCTCCGAGCTGAGAATAGACCTTTGCACGCGCACCCACCCGACCTCGCACCTCCGCAATTGAAACAGCAGCGCGAGGATCAGGAGCCTTTAAACAGCAGCGCGAGGATCAGGAGCCTTTAAACAGCAGCGCGAGGATCAGAAGCCTTTAAACAGCAGCGCAAGGAGGAGAGAGAGAGGAGAGAGAGAGACCGCTGTACTGCACAACATGGCCCGTGTGAACGGGCTTTAGGACTAGGTTTAATATAAAATACAAAAACAAATGTGATGCTGCACAAAAAATGATAAAAGTCCCAGGTTATCACGGTGGTAATGTTCAGCAGGTGAACCTCAGGGAAAAAAAGAAGAAACATGTATAGTGAAGTTCTGTAGTTATGTGAAATTTACAGCAGAACCTAGAAAGGTACTCACATTGTCTAGAGCTTCAAAATCATGCTCTAGATATATATGCACAGGAAGCTCCTAATAGGAGGCAAGGCAAAAAAGGATGTTCCAGCTCCAAAGGATGAATCCGAAGTGGTTAAAAAGTATAACAAATTTATTAAAAATAAATAATTTTTACAAACTTGAGGACATTGATTGGATTCCAGGTAGATGTCATTTTATGAATATTTCTGTATAACATAATCGTCTCCGGGGTGGGTTCTTTAACAAGTAACTTATCAGCATATATAGATAGGCTACTCCAACCTTATGTAGTCAATAACAAAGCCTATTTAAAAGACACACTAAGTATATTACAAATCCTACATGACATAAAATGGGAGAAAGATTGGTGGCTGGTTTCAGCAGATGTTTCATCTTTATACATTAATATAAATAAAGAAAAAGGAATAGAGGCAGTTAAATGTATTTTAGAAAAGGTTGGAAAGTTAGATCCAATACAGATAGACTACATATTAGAAGGGATTAAAATCATATTGGAGACTAACTTATTTTGGTTTCAAAATAATTTCTTTTTGCAGATAGATGGAACAGCAATGGGTATCAGGTTTGCACCCAGCAATGCAAATTTGTATATGTCAGCCTGGGAAGACATCCATGTGTATGCTGACGGGGGTGCAAACCTGGTATGCTATCACAGATATATAGACAATCTGTTCATGATCTGGAAGGGGACAGAGAGAGATCTTAAAACTTTCATGGAATCACTAAATGTTAATGACTGGCAAATCAAACTAAATTGGGAAAGTAGTCAAGAAACGTTAAATTTTTTGGATTTATCCATATATATTGAAAATGGTATGTTAAAAACTAAAAATTACTTTAAACCTGTAGATGTCAAAAGTTACATTCAATTAGTCAGTTGTCATCTTTACAACTGGCTAAAAAATATTCCCAAGAGCCAAATAAGCAGACTGCGAAGGAATTGTAGTGACAACAGTGTTTTTTACGAACAATCTAAACACTTTAAGACTAAATTTTATAGAAAAAAAAGTATCCAGAGCAAAAGAAATATTTTAATTTTTTTTAAAAAATATGACAAAAAGAACGACAAGTTTGAATGCAATGAAGGGAAAGTAGGACCTATAATCTTAGATTAGTGTGCCCAAAATAAAGAAATAAGGAACATCATTAATAGACATTTGGACGTACTTAAAAAAGATTATGGTCTGAGAGATATTATACAGGATAAACAATTTATAGTTTTTAAAATATGAAAAGATAAAATCACTAGACGTTTTCTCAAAGATAAGAACAATGAAAATTGGTTGGGAGAAAATCTAAAAGGTTCTACAGATGTGGGAAATGTAAGGGCTGTAAAGAATTCTCTCCACAAGAGAGGAACATTAGATCTCTAACAATGGGTAACGATAAACAATACGAGATAATACAAATGATTACATGTAATTCAAATAATGTTATTTACTTATTAAAATGTTCTTGCAATCTAATCAAGATTGGAAGGACCTCTAGAAAACTTTCAGTTAGATTTAGGGAGCATGTATATAATATCAACAAAAGGTTTTGATAAATATGCACTATCTGATCACTTTAAAAGGATAAAAGGATACACAACTGTGATCCTAAACATATAAAATTACATTTGGGTATCCAAAATGCCCAATTACATTGAAGAGGTGGGGACATTAATGCGATCTTAGGTTGATTGGAAATTAAATGGATCTTTGATCTAAACACGTTTATTCCCAATGGTTTAAGTAAAGATTTTGAATTGCATCACTTTTTAGAATAATAATCCTCTCTGGTTTTGATTACTATATGACCTCAATTTATGAAAGGTCTTGTGGACCTGATACGACACTGCAGATCAGGTCCGCAAGACCTCGCTGAATGCGGAGATCAATACGCTCTCCGTATTCAGCATTGCACCAGCAGCTCACAAGAGCTGCTGGTGCAATGCCGCCCCCTGCAGACTCGCAGTTAATAGGCCGCCAGCAGGGAGGTGTCAATCAACCCAATCGTACTCGATCGGGTTGATTTCCGGCGATGTCTGTCCGCCTGCTCAGAGCAGGCGGACAGGTTATGGAGCAGCGGTCTTTGTGACCGCTGCTTCATAACTGCTGTTTCTGGGGAGTCTGAAGACTCGCCAGAAACACGGGCCGTCAAGCTCCTTTCGGAGCTTGATAGATAGGCCCCTATACCTTTGACACAATTAAGAAATTCAAATAGCCTAGTGGGTTGTGACAGTAATATAATAATTTTAAGATATTGAGGACATTGGTTTGATTCCAGGTAGATGCTATTTGATAAATTTCTCTGTACAATACAACCATTTGTTAATATTAATAAAAAGGTCTAAAGTTTTAGAACAATCCTGTTAGCTCAGGATGCTTAAGACATAGATCTAGCCATCTTATGAAACTTTTAAGACTGAGGTTCGATTCCCAATGGTTTAAATAAATTTTGAATTGCTCATTTTTCAGAATAATTTTCTCCTCTGGTTATAATCACTTTATGCTTTTTGAATATTTCAGAAATTTAAATAGCCTGGTGAACCATCACAGAAACATAATAATTTTTACAAACTTGAGGACATTGGTTCGATTCCAGGTGGATGTCATTTTATGAATATTTCTGTATAACATAATTATTTGCTAACACTAGTTCAGGATGTAGAGATATAATTAAAAAAAAAAAAGACAGAGGTTCAATTCCCACATTTACTTTTAGATTTATAAGATTTTATTGAATGTTTTATTTAATTTTTATGTGTGTTAATTATGTATAAATAAATTGTATTTGATAACATGCCAATTATATGTATTTTTGCTATGTGGCAAACGTATTTTTCTTAATTAAATCAATAAGACATGAGAACTCTGTCAAAACACCTGCATAAGAATCCAGGACCCAATCAGAAGTGGAGTTACAACTATAAAAGGTCATCAGGACCATCTTGAAGTCATCCTTGAAAAAGGCAAGCTGTGATTGGTGAAACGATTGTTGGAGCAGTGATGTCACAATAGGGGCGGAGCCTTGTTCCTTACCGGACTAACAGAGCATTCATTGGACATTGTGATACACAGTCTTTTGTTTGTAGTAGTCTATGATTGGGACAGTCTCATTATATGCCTTGTGACTTGTTTTTAATAAATTTGTTATACTTTTTAACCACTTCTGATTCATCCTTTGGAGCTGGAACATCCTTCTTTGCCTTGCCTCCTATTAGGAGCTTCCTGTGCATATATATCTAGAGATTGATTTTGAATCTCTAGACAATGTGAGTACCTTTTCTAGGTTCTATTGTAAATTTCACATAACTACAGAACTTCACTATATGTGTTTCTTCTTGTTTTTTTCCCTGAGGTTCACCTGCTGAGCATTACCACCGTGATAACCTGGGACTTTTATCATTTTTTGTGCACCATCACATTTGTTTTTGTATTTTATTATTTCTTATATTGTGATTTAAGCAAGTTTATATATTGTTTTTTTGTTATTTTAATATAAGCTTAGGAGCCGGCCCATTTTTGTTCCAGCACCTGGGTAGCGCTTGCCGATTGGTGGCTACATTTAGACACTAATCAAAAAGCGCTACCCAGGTGCTGAACCAAAAATGGGCCGGCTCCTATGCTTAAATTCTTGCTTTTTCAAATAAAGATACAAAGAGAATAAACTAAAATTGATAATAGGAGTGAATTAGAAAGTTGCTTAAAATTGCACTCTCTAATTCATGAAAGTTTAATTTTAACTAGACTATTCCTTTAAAGTGTTCTCCACATAAAATGTTGCCAACTGTGTGATGTTATGAAATGGCCTGATGGCGCAGTGTAATACTTCTCAATATAACATGTTCTGTTACTTAAAAATGTTACTTAATAATCTATCTGAAGCACAGATTGCATAATTTAGCATGCATTGGTTTAGGGGTAAATTTACCATCTCTGCAGGCAGGCAGGTACGCAAGTAGTGAAGCTGTCCGCCTACAACCACCACTAACGATCTTTCTTTGCAAGGCAAAAATTTAACATTACATAAGAGGATTCTTGTGCAATGCCCCCTTGAGCCTTCCTAACCTAGAATTCATTATTTATTTTATGTATCGGACGTGTGATGTTGTGAGTCTAGCAGAATTAATGACATTAGATCAGGATCATTCGATGGTATCAAGTAATACAAAAGTCAAACAAGTTACCACCTTAAATCAGTTTTCTATCCCATCCAATCGAGATGACTGTTCCTTGAGGCTTTTCATAACAGAGTAGAGGTATTATCACAAAAGATAAATAGCCCCAGACACAACAATTTGATGAGAGTCTTAGCCTAGAATGATTGTGCTCTCAAGGTTACATTGTCATTAAGCAGCTGACAAAGGAAGGGGTATAGTGGTTTATTGATGGGGCTTTTTCTGCAACCAATAGTTTAAGTAGAGACGACTTATCTGTTTCCTCCCGTAAGAAATCTAATAAGAGGAATAGTGAAGCAAGACCTATATGTATAAAAAAAGAAAAAGTATAGTAGTCAATTTGGCCATGCCTGTAACAGCATCTCTTAGCATCTGTAAATTTTGAGTGGATTTGATGAATTGATGCAATTAAATAGCTAATTGGTGTAATTGTATTCCAAGATGCAATAAAACTATTGCAAATTATGTGGCACCTAGTGCCTTTAGAGTAAACAACAGAGAAACTGCATTGCGTGGGCCACTATAGGTGTGAGTATACAGGTTGTAAAGTCTGATTATGTTACCATGGGTAAACTGCTTCAATCTGCACCCACCATGAGATTTATGAAGTACACTCCTGCACAAATTGTCAGACCAATTATAAAATCTATCAACTTGTAAAACAATATGTGGGATGCAATGCCAGGGAAGCTAGGGTACGCATCAGGAAACAAGTCAATGACATAACATGATAACCCTTGTTTAGAGGTTGCAAAACATTTAATCACTGTTCATGTTAAAAGGTGTAACACCTTTTCTTGGTCTGTTATAGAACTGGATGTAAAGCTTACCATATATGTGCAACGCTTCCGCCAAGAAAACTGAGAAATGCATTTCACTTTGTTTTTAATAAATTTGCAAGTTTTTATCTTAACCTGTTGTTGGTTTGTGGTGTGCACTCACATACAAAAAAGAGATTATGTCATACTAACTAGACAAGCTGTGACACTGGAGCAGATTACTGTTAAATATGTGAGTTAACAATTTAGTAACTTTATTATCTAAACAATCTGCAGAATCACACACCTGTTTTTTTTTGCCTTTAAAAACTTACAGACAGTGCAAATGGTAGCAGCATATTAGCTTCTGCATGGAAGATTGGTCAACTTTTCTGAACATGGATAACAATCACGTTCCATCAGTGACTTTATAGATGAACCTTTCTGCGCCCCCTTACTTTCTTTCTCCATTTTAGTGGACACTATTTTAACTTCATCATTGCATGGTTTCCTTAATTAGGCTTTTCAATGTCCATTTGGGTTGTAAAATTTGCACCTATAGCAATCCGGTAAAGAGATTTAAATATGGTAGCTGGGGCAGTATTTCCTTGTCTATGATTAAGGACAGTGATATTTTTAAAAAGCACAGCTTTTGTATGTTTGGATCAGCAAAGAAAAAGATCATGAGCAAGCAAAAAAACAAAACAACCATCAGGAATGCTGAATAAAGAGAAACTGACGATGATTTGTCAGTTAACGTTCAACATGCTTCATGCTCTCTTGGCCATACTTTGGTGATTGCACCCATGTTTCAAAATGCTGCTGAGAAATGGCACCCACTGGACATCAGTCATTGCAGACTGGGTCACCAGGCCTATCAGAGTTACATGCTGTATGCTCAAGGGGTTCAGAAACAACTGCAAGGAGTGGGACATCTGAACATTTCTCAAGTGATGCTTCCAACACTATGGAGATCTATACACAGTTTATAGAGGTAGGTCTCAAGAAGCTTGAAAAAAAGCAAACGGTCTGAAAAAGTTGTCATGGGTATGAAGTTGCATGAAACATGCAAGACTTTATAGGAATTACAGTATTTTTCATTGATTTTCCCTTGTCAATTGGAGGTGAGAAAATGAATCTGCCCCATCACTTCATAAATTATGCAGACTTTAAAGGGATAGTCTACTTGAAAACGGTTATTGTTTAAAAAGATAGATAATCCCTTTAGTGCATAACCAAAACGGTTATATTAATTATACTTTATTTACCTTTTATGATTGCCTGTATCTAAGCCATTGCAGACTGTCCTTTATCTCAGTGCGGTTTATAATCTTGCATTTTAGTCAATGTTATCTATAGGGCACACATAAAAACTAGCACTGCCTAGCTGTTGGGCAAGTTCTAAAAAGCACTGAGATAAGGGGCGGCCTGCTGGGGCTTAGAAGCAGGCAAATTTAGAGGTTTTAAAGTATTTTAATACAATAATGTTGGTTATGCAAATCTGGAAAAACAAAAATTTATGCTTACCTGATAAATGTATTTCTTTCTTGATACAGTGAGTCCACGGATCAGCAATTACTGTTGGGAATATCACTCCTGGCCAGCAGGAGGAAGCAAAGAGCACCACGGCAAAGCTGTTATGTATCACTTGCCTTCCCACAACCTCCAGTCATTCGACCGAAGGAAAAGGAAAGGGAATAACACAAGGTGCAGAGGTGCCTGAGGCTTATACAAAAAAACTGTCTGAAAACAGGGAGGGCCGTGGACTCACCGTGTAAAGAAAGAAATACATTTATCAGGTAAGCATAAATTTAGTTTTCTCTTTCTTAAGACACGGTGAGTCCATGGATCAGCAATTACTGTTGGGAATCAATACCCAAGCTAGAGGACACTGATGATAAGGGAGGGCAAGACAGGATCCTAAACAGAAGGCACCACAGCTTGCAGAACCTTTCTCCTAAAGAAAGCCTTAGTGTGCAAAAAGACCAAATCGCAGCCTTACAAATCTGTTCTACAGAAGCCTCATTCTTGAAGGCCCAAGAAGACACAGCCTTAGTAGAGTGAGCTGTAATTCTCTCAGGAGGCTGCTGTCCAGCAGTCTCATATGCCAAACGAATAACACTTCTCAACCAGAGAGAAAGAGAAGTGGCAGTAGCTTTCTGACCCTTACGTTTTCCAGAAAAACAAACAATGCTGAAGACTGACGAAATTCCTTTGCAGCCTGCAAATAGAACTTAAAGGGACATGAAACCCAAATTTTTTTTCATGATTCAGATAGAGAATACAATTTTAAACAACTTTTCAATTTACTTCTATTGTTTAATTTGCTTCCTTCTCTTGTTATCCTTAGCTAAAATGTTTATCTAGGCAAGTTCTAGTTTCTAGCTGTTGATTGGTGGCTGAATATATATAGATTGTGATTGGCTCACCCGTGTGTTCAGTTAGAAACCATTAGTGCATTGCTGCTCCTTCAACAAATGGTACCAAGTGAATTAAAGGGACACTGAACCCAATTTTTTTCTTTTGTGATTCATATAGAGCAAGCAATTTTAAGCAACTTTCTAATTTACTACTATTATCAACTTTTCTTTGTTCTCTTGCTTTCTTTATTTGAAAAAGAAGACATCTAAGCTAAGGAGCCAGCAAATTTGTGGCTCAGAACCATGGAGAGCACTTGTTTATTGGTGCTGTCCAATCAGCAAGGACAACCTAGGTTGTTCACCAAAAATGGGCCGGCATCTAAACTTAAATTCTTGCTTTTCAAATAAAGATACCAAGAGAATAAAGAACATTTGACAATAGGAGTAAATTAGAAAGATGCTTAAAATTGCATGCTCTATCTGAATTATGAAAGAAAAAATTTGGGTACAGTGTCCCTTTAAGCAAATTAGATAATAGAAGTAAATTAGAAAGTGGTTTAAAATTGTATTCTCTATCTGAATTCTGAAAGAAAAATTTTGGGATTCATCTCCCTTTAAGAGCCCACACAACATCTAAGTTGTGCAACAAACATTCCTTATGAGAAGAGGAATTAGGACAGAGAGAAGGAACAAAAACAACTTTTGGAAGAAAACCAAACTTGGTACCGAGAACTTCCTTATCTGCATGAAATACGAGATAAGAAGAATCACACTGCAAAGCTGAAAGTTCGCAAACCCGCCGAGCAGAAGAAGGCAGTAAGAAACAAAACTTTCCAACATAACAACTTAATATCTATGGAGTGCATAGACTCAAACGGAACCTGTTGTAAAACTTTAAGAACAAGGTTAAGGCTCCAAGGAGGAGCAACTGACTTAAAGGAACAGTCTAGTATAAATTAAACTTTTATTCAGATAGGACTTTTAATTTTAATCAACTTTCCAATTTACTTTTATCATAAAATTTGTTTTTTTATCTTGGTATTCTTAGTTTAAACTAAACATAGGTAGGCTCATATGCTAATTTCTAAGCCTTTGAGGGCTGCCTCTTATCACATGCTTTTTAAATCTCTTTTTAACACAAAGAGACAGAAAGTACACATAGGCCATATAGATAACACTGTGTTCAGGCACAGGGGGTTATTTAAGATTTAGCACAAAGCAATGCTAAATTTAAGACAATAGATAATAAACAGTCACAGTCATGTGATCAGGGGGCTGGAAGAAGGTTCCTAGATACAAAGTAATCACAGAGGTAAAAAGTATATTACTATAACTGTGTTGGTTATGCAAAATTGGGGAATGGGTAATAAAGGGATTATCTATCTTTTAAAACAATAACAATTCTTTGGTAGACTGTCCCTTTAAACACAGGCCTGATTCTGACCAAGGCCTGACAAAAGCATTGTACACCCGGCATATCTGCCAGACGCTTGTGTAGCAAAATGGATAGAGCAGAAATCTGGCCCTTGAGGGTACTGATAGATAACCCCTTCTCAAGGCCTTCCTGTAGAAAAGACAAGATCCTTGGGATCCTGACCTTACTCCAAGAATATCCTTTAGAATCACACAAATAAAAGATATTTACACCATGTCTTATGGTAAATTTTCCTAGTAACAGGCTTACAAGCCTGGACCATGGTCTCAGACTGATTCGGAAAATCCACGCTTGGCTAAAATCAAGCGTTCAATCTCCAAGCAGTCAGCTTCAGAGAAGTGAGATTTGGATGAAGGAAGGAAGGGCCCCTGAAGCAGAAGGTCCTTCCTCATTGGAAGTCTCCATGGAGGTAGAGATGACATTTCTACTAGATCTGCATACCAGATCCTGCGAGGCCACGCAGGAGCTATTAGAATCACCGATGCTCTCTCCTGTTTGATCCGAGCGATGACTCGCGGAAGGAGAGCAAACGGGGAAAGAGATATGCCAACCTGAACTTCCAAGGAACTGCCAGAGCATCTATCAGGAGGGCTTGAGGATCCCTCAACCTCAAACCGTATTTTGGGAGCTTGGTGTTCTGACGAGACACCATCAAATCCAATTCTGGTAACCCCCATTTGGTTGTTAACCTGGAGAACACTTCCGGATGGAGTTCCCACTCCCCGGGATGGAAAGTCTGTCTGCTCAGAAAATCCGCTTCCCAATTGTCCACTCCTGGAATGTGGATTGCTCATAGACAGCAATTGTGAGCCTCCGCCCACTGGATGATCTGTGCCACCTCCTTCATAGCTAAGGAACTCCGGGTTCCCCCTTGGTGGTTGATGCAGGCCACAGAGGTTATGTTCTCTGTCTGGAACCTGATAAACCGGGATAAGGTCAGCTGAGGCCAAGTCATCAAGGCATTGAAGATTGCTCTCCCCATAAACATTCTGGAGTTGAGAGCGGATTCCTCCTGAGACCAAAGTCCCTGCACCTTCAACGATTCACAGACTGCTCCCCAACCCAACAGGCTGGCATCCGTGGTCCGAATTACCCAAGAGGGTCTCCGTAAACACGTCCCCTAGGACAGATGTTCTTGTGACAGCCACCAAGGTAGGGAGTCCTTTGTTGATTAATCCAGAACTATTCTCTGAGACAGGTCTGTATAATCCCAGTGCCACTGAGTAACCTAAATTTCACCTCCTCCTTGCACTGAAGGCAAAGAGAATGACTGGGGGTTGTGGGAAGGGAAGTGATACTTAACAGCTTTGCTGTGGTGCTCTTTGCCTCCTCTTGCTGGCCAGGAGTGATATTCCCAACAGTAATTGCTGATCCGTGGACTCACTGTGTCTTAAGAAAGAAATGGGTATTAAAAAGGCATTATTTTAAACAATAAAAAAATCAAGTTGACTGTCCCTTTAAAAGCTGGATTACGGGGGCGGAGCTAGCCTGTGAGGAGAGTGGAGGCAACTTAACAGAGCTCCAGCTTGGTTTGGCAAAATATAAAGTTTAAAAGGGGTGAATTTGCTCATATACCACTACTGACAGTCACTTTTGTGGAACTGAAGCCAGGCTGTTTCAGAAAATACAAGATCGGGCATTTATCCCCTGCTGATTCTGCCTAAAACAGCTACAGTGAAGGAGAGCGGAATGGCCGCATAAGGGCTGAACATCAGGCAGCCCAATAAGTGTAACGGCGCTTTATATTCCGGATAAATGCCAGCAGGCTTGTTATGAGGTGACCGGAGGTGAGACCGGAATGAGTGAGCTGCATTTTCTTTGAGCAGAGTGGCGCTCAGCAGCACCCGACCCGAAGGCAGGTTAGGAGGCGGCACACAGTGCAGTGAGTCAGCGGCCATGTCAGGCGCCCACTTGGCGTTACTGCATTAGCAACTTGCCGTTCTACTTGGAGGACAAGCGTGGAGACACACAGATCGGAATAACGTGAGTGGCAGTGTACACCGCAAATTAGTTGTGAGGTCTGGTGTGGACACTGAATGCAGGTTGGAGGCCATAAAAGGGACACAGATGGGCATATACAATAAAGGAAATGACACAGTTTTAAGCAGAGGTGCTGGTGTTGGACGAGGTGCACCATATGAATAAAGTTATTAATGAGTGTGAAGAAGGGGGGAAAAAAAACGACCCTCAGTCTGCAATGATGAACAATATATATATGCCCTGATGGTACCTATACTCCCCTCAGATTTATAGCTTCTCATCCCTGTTATACACCTGCAGCCTGCCAAGGACATGGTGGATATGCACCTTTAACAATATTTACACTAGGAGGAGAAAATAATATTATGTTGAATTAGAGTGTTCAAGGAAAAGTTAAACTCATACTTGCAGAGAGCCGCAAGAAACAGTCTCTATACGGTGGCTGGGGAGCTGCAGTAATGGCTTCAAAAAGAAATATTAAAGCTGCACTAACAAGCAAACAATATATAATGTATAATCAACAGTACGATCTAAGCGTACTACAAAAACAGGTTACATGTATATACATAGTAATATTAACAAGTCATAGCCAAAAAATTAAATAAAAAAATAAATAAACAAATGATAGTGTAGAGTAAATAACTGAGCAATATGAGGACCAGTTTTCCCTAACATACAGAAGGAAACCAACTAGATCCAAAGATTGGTTTATAAACAGAAGGGGGGAGAAGGAAGGGAAGGGAGGGATGGGGGGGATGTTGGGTGGGATGGCTGAGATAATTGGTTCGCTCGAGTATGTATGAGGATTACCTACATTATGGGTGAGGGGGGGGGTACTGTCCACAGATGACCCTGTCTCTACTCTCACGTCAGAAACCTCTATTTAAGCCTCAAGGCTCGGGAGCCATTGAGTATTGAACCTGTCTTTCCAATCTGACCAAATTAACTCAAATGAGTCTAGCTTACCCATAGTGTAGTATATATTTTTTTCCATGGAGTAGATGTAAGCCATCAAGGAGACCACATCCGCCCAAGAGGGGGGATCGCTCCTCTTCCAAGCCCTCGCTATGGATAATTTGATAGCAGAAAATAAGTAAATGCATAGTGTGCCCTGATGTCTGGGAAGTTTGTGTGTACCTAAGTGAAAGAGGGCCACCCCAGGGGTCCTGGGAACTTGTATCCCCATGCTTGCCAACAGCCTTTGGGGCAATGCCACCAAATATGGAGCATATCGCCCCTGTGGGCGCACTCCCTCCAGCAAGTCGAGGAGGTTGTGGGGAAAAGTGCAGCTAATCTGGTCGGAACATAGTACCAATGCGTGAGGAGTTTAACATATGTTTCATAGATAGTGACGCAATGTAACACCTTTTTAGTAAGTAGGAGTGTGCGTTGCCAATCTTCCACTGGGATTGACAAATTAAGTATATTTTCCCATTTAATGATATGCGACGCCCTATCCTCAGGAGACGCACCTTCCATAAGGGTGTAATGCAATGATAACGGTTTGCCAAGTCGTCTACCTTGCTGCCATCTGGCTTCCCAAATGGTCAGCTGTCGAGAGGAAGACGGTCTAAAACCCCATCTGGAGAGTAAGCTTATGACCCTGACGTATTCAAACGCCATATAGGATGGAACCGATTTGGGGTTGTCAACGTGCGATAGAACCACATAAGCTCCCTGGGAGGTTAGGGACCACAAGTCCGCTACCTTGTTAAATCCTAACTTAGCCCAGGTGGCTGGATGTGAGTTGGGTAGGCCTGAAAGGAGCCCCGAGAGGGCAGTTATAGGGTAGGGGTGAGGGGCTATTTGTTTATAGTGATGTATGTGGTCCCAGAATGTAAGGCATTCTTTAATCACGGGGTTAGTTATGCTAAGGGCTCTTCTGCAGTGAGAAGGTATCCAGACTAAGTCTCTTAGAGACACATTAAATGGTAGGGATGCTTGTTCTAGGCATCTCCATTTGCTGTCTGAGTCCATTACGCCCCACTGAGATATATGCGTGAGCATTGCAGCCTCATAGTATCTGGCTATGGACGGGGAGGCCACCCCCCCCCCCCCGTCCATTCTGGCGTATTGGAGGGTTCTATGGGCAACCCTAGGAGGTTTACCTTGCCAAATATATTTGGTACATGCACCTTGAAATTGTAAGATGAGGGAGCAAGGAATTCTAAGTGGGAGGCATCTGAAAATATAAGTGAGTTTCGGAAGGAAACTCATTTTGAGGGCAGCAATGCGGCCCAGCCATGAAACCGTTTTAAAATTCCATTTCCGACCTAAAGACCTGATTTCCATTAGAAGAGGCCTATAGTTGTCATCAAGCATTCTAGGGAAAGAGTTAGAGATTTTCACACCTAAATGAGAGATGTAGGAGTTATTAATAACAAAGTTGTATCTATTTTGTATATATTTGGAGACGTCTGCCGGGAATCCCTGTAGGTATATTTCAGATTTGGTTCGGTTTAATTTATAATAAGAAAGGCCACTAAACGTTTCCAGCAGAGACAGAAGCCTGGGTATGGTTTGTAGTGGATTGGTGGTGACGACTGTGGTATCATCTGCAAATAGGGCCACCTTATGTATCGTGCCATGTAGTGTAATCCCTACTAGATCTTTATCTTCTCTAATAGCTGCAGCAAGAGGCTCAATAGCCAGAGCAAAAAGAATGGGGGAAAGAGGGCAACCCTGCCGTGTGCCATTAGATATGGGAAAAAATGATGAACAAAAACCAAGGCCCCTAACCGAGGCCGCAGGGGTAGAGTACAGAGCTTTCACTGCAAGGATGACTTGTGCTGGGAACTGGAAGGCCTCTAAAACTTTCCAAAGGTATTCCCAACGGATCCGGTCAAAGGCCTTTTCCGCATCTAGGGAAAGCACGGCCAGGGGCTTATTCAATCTTTGGGCTTCACATATGATGTTTAATAGTCTCCTAGTGTTGTCCGGACCCTCGCGGCCCAGGATGAAGCCTACTTGATCCGGATTGATTAGGGAAGGTAATAGTCTTGCAATCCTGTTGGCAAGGATTTTCGCATAAATTTTGATGTCTGTATTAATTAAGGAGATGGGTCTGTAATTGGGGCAATTGCTAGTTTGAAGAACCTAGTGAGAATGGGCAAAATTTCTTTACAGTAGGTTTTATAAAAAATGGCCGTAAATCCGTCTGGGCCAGGGGCCTTCAGGGATTTCAGATTCTTAATGACCTGCTTCACTTCTAGGCAAGTAATTGGAACGTCAATACATCCCTTTTGAGCCTCGTCTAGGGCAGGGAGTTTCAGAGACTGTAAGAACGGCTCTATCTGTGAAGAGGGTGAATGTATGTGTTCTGCTTGATCCTGGATGTTGTAAAGTGAGGAATAGTAGTCACAGAACTGCTGTCCAATTAAGGACGGCAGCCTATAGACCTTCTTACCTTGTTTAATTTCATGTATACGTGTGACACCTTTACGTTGTCTTATTTTGTTGGCAAGGATGGTGTCTGCCGTGTTGCCCTTCGAATACATGAGCTGTTTCAGTCGAAACAGGTTATTTTGTGTTTTCTTGAATTCTATTTGGCATATATGTTTCTTGATGTCCTTGACCTCTTGATGTAAGTCTACATTGTCTGAGGTGCGTTGTAGAGTTTCTAGTCTGCGTAACCTACTATGAGCCTGAGATAGAGTGAGGCCTGCCTGTTTTCTAATGTGTGCCTGTTTACGAATAAATTGACCTCTAGTACTAGCTTTAAATGCCCCCCAGATTATATCGTCTCGGACTTCAGGAGTGTCATTAATCTGAAGTGTAGCTGTTATGTCAGACCGGAGCTCCTCCCTAAAGGGAATATCAGTAAGAAGGAGATGAGGTAACCTCCATGTGGGTCTTGCATTGGTGGTGTTTCTAGATTCTAGTGCCATTACAACCTGGTCATGGTCTGACCATGGGCATAAATGGATATTTGTGGCTTGTACGTAACCTAATGTTTCAGGGTTACAGAAAAAGTAATCCAATCTGGAGAATGTAGAGTGAGGGTGAGAGAAATTAGTGAAATCTCTATCGCGGGGGTGTACCGATCTCCATATGTCATAGTAGTTAAAACTAGTCATGAGCCCTCTAAACCTGCCACTCATAGTGTCTGGGGTGACCCCTCATCTCTGAGAAGTGAACTTTTTTCTATCAAGGTTTTTGTCCCACACCATATTCATGTCCCCCGCAATTATCATCTTTCCTTGTTTAAACTGTTCAATTTTGTTCAAGATCTTCTTAAGATAGTTAGACTGAGAGGTATTCGGGAGGTAAATTGAGACTAATGTGTATGTAATATGGTCAAGGTTACATACTACTATGAGGTATCTTGCTTGAGGGTCTCTAATCACTTGGAGTGGTTCAAATGCTATCCTCTTGTGTACAAGGATGGCCACTCCTCTAGCTTTTTTAGAATAAGATGCCATCTCAAAGATTGGAAAATCCTTAACGACAAATGTGGAAGGATTATTGGCAAGTAAGTGTGTCTCCTGCAGGAGGGCTACATCTGCCTTGTGAAAGCATAAGGACCTGGCTAAAAGACTCCGCTTACCAACTGTGTTCAGGCCTCTAACATTGTGAGTGAGATGCCATTTATGGTTCGATAATTTTAGTGTTCCTAAATAGGAAAACCATACGGGACAAGGGTGATGGGGAAGGTGGAGGAGGTGGGAGAAGGAAGAGGGATGTGGTGGAAATAGTCCTAATACGGGCTCCTAGGTCTGAGGAGGAGCTAGTACTGCCTAGTGGGGCGTGGGCTGAGGTGAAAAGCCCCACTCTCTAATGGGCATGTAGAGTAAAAAGTAGTTAAACTGTATAAGCTATAACTAAACACATCATAATAACAACATGAGTGGTTGTATCCTTGTTTTCAGAATTACTAAAACAGTAAACAGCTATAGATTATTGGTAGATAAAATAGAATGTACATTGCAAGTTATAGTAATATATTAATGCTTAACCTATCATCTAATCTGCAAACTTTCAACAACTCGTGTTAACAAGCCCAAGGTGAGCAACAATATTTTCAACAAAAGCATAACCTTAAGTGATCATATACTATTGGTAGCAGGTCCTAAGTGGGTGAGGCTTGAGGCCTCAGAGAGCGGTCAGGGGGATTTTGTCTCTGTCGTTTAGGTCTCTGTTCTTTCAAAGTCCATTCAGGGGCCAAGGCCCTGAGGCGAGAGTGGGATGGTACTTGAGGTCCCGGATCCGGTTGGAGACCCCAGTTAGCAAGGAGAGTATTTCCCAAAGAGGGAGATGTGATGATGTGAGTCTGATTGTCCTTAGTCACTATTAGTTTAGTAGGAAAACCCCACCTGTACTTGATGCTGGCCTTCCTGAGTTGAAGTGTGAGAGGAGCGTATAGTTTCCTTTGTTGCAAGGTGTGGGGTGAGAGATCCGGTAACAGCTGAATGTCTTTCAGGGACTCCGGTAGAGAGGGTTTACTGAAAGCCGCCTGCATCAAGCGATCTTTGAAGATGTAATGATGAAAGCAGACTACAACATCCCTTGGCTTATCTGATGAGACTGATCTTGGTCTGAGAGCTCTATGTGCCTGTTCCATGGTATGCATATTGCCCTCCAGGGGGCCTAAAAGGGCCACAAAAAGCGTTTTAAGGAATTCTTGGAGGTCACTCGCTGCCACTGATTCCGGAATGCCTCTGAATCTTATGTTGTTTCTCCTGGCCCTATCCTCCATATCTGCCAGTTTTAATTCAAGCTGAGTAATTTGATCCGCTAAAGACTCGGCATAGGAGAGCAGGCTAGAATGATCCGTGGCCAGGTCATCTTGTTGGCGCTCAAGAGTATCTACTCTGTCGCCGATATCGGCTATGTCTTTTTTAAGTTCCGCGGAACTTCGTTGGATTTCAGCTGTGATGGATTTGGTTTGTAATGCCAGCATCTTTTGCAATGTATTCTCAGTGATATAGTGATTAAGGTGAGCTGTAGAACGGGAGCTCGACTGGGAACCCTCATCTTGTGACTCAGGATCGCTCTCCTCTCTTCTCTGGGTGTTAGATTCTTTACGGGCTTGAGAAAAATGATCAAGGACAGACTTTTGAGACTCTGCAGGGGTTTTAGGGTTTCTTTTTGAGGCGTGAGGCATGGTTGACAAGGCCTAAGGGAGCTGATGCTCTCACTAATGTACTCTACCCTGACCGCCCAGGGCACTGTAAGGAGATTGAGATAGGTAGGACCTGCACCAAGTAAATACCTGTGAATTATACCATTTATAGCTTAATTTGCGAGAGTGAGGCTAAACAACACTAGACTATATCATATACATTCACAACATTTCACATGGTTCTACAATAAGAGAGAGAGAGAGGAGAAAAGAAAACAAAAAGGAAAAAAGAAAAACACAGTGTGAGATTGTTGCCTATCTATATGGGCAAAGTAGCCCCTGTAGTCCCCCCTGCACCTCAGGGAAAAGGGGATACGACCGTAGAGGAAGGGAAAAAGGAAAGTGGCGGTGACCGGCTCAGACTAGCAGGGCCGGAAAGGGGGAGGTGCAGAGAGAGTCACAGAGCCACCAATTGTGCTACACTAGGAATAGTGTTATTAGCTGGGGTGGCCAGAAGAGTGCCTCTATGGGGTGGAATGGGGAGGGCTGTCAGCGTGTTCACACAGTAGCAAAGTACAATAAAGTGTAAGGGTGGATGCTATTAATGTGTGTGTCTTTAACTATTATATTGTCTGAGATTCTCTTGGTTTGAAAAGTTTGGGAGATAGCCGACAATAAGCTACTAAGAGAGTGTGGACTGTAACGTGTCAGGCTTTCTAACTCTCAGTGTCAGGGAAAGGGGAGTAGAGAGTGCAAGTTACAGGGTATTAGGTACATACAAATATTATTACAGATTGTGTGTTAAGAAAACCCGCAGAAACAAAAATAAAATACACTCCACTCTGCGCCAAGGCGACAGAGGTACATATGCTGACGCAGCAGCAGAGGCAAGAGTTCTGAGGCCCAAGGGGTTATTGAAAGGAGCGAACAGTATGAAAAGCAAATCCCAAGGGGGCAGAAGTGTCACTTTGGGCTAAGGCCTGAGTTTCAATCTTGGGGGCCACCTAGAGGGCAGGTATGTTCCAAAGTAGTCAGTTCCTCTGGTAAAATTGACTTGGGTTTAATGGGATTAAATTGGGAAAGGGCACTTCAGTGCTGCATTGTAAATGATACTAGGGCTTAAAGAATCAAGGTGAGGCCCAAAAAACAAATAAAAGAAAAAAACAGTACCTGTGCACTTCATATGTAGGGGTCCTATTGGTCTGTCCGGCTAGAGGTGCAGTTTAGATGGGCACTGAGATAGGAAAGGCGTGCAGGCCCAAGATGGCGGTCACAAGTGCTCACCGGCCAATGCTGCCGGCCTGAGGTTTTTACTCCAGCGAGAGTGATGTTGTGTACTCCGTGTACGCAAGGGCTCTGCAGTCCATTTCAGTGGATCTAGGGTGGAGTATGTACCGGGGCCTATACCCGGTATATTGCGGTGTTTGTAGGCAAAACTTTATGGGCTGGAGGTGCAAGTATGGGGGGCACAAGGAGAGAGGGCGCGCAGTCCTAAGCCGACGGCCGCTCGTGCCCTCCCTGCAAAACTACCGGTTTAGGAACTGCTCCGGTCGCTTACCAGGATGTGTCCAGACCTAGGTGGATTCCGGACCTCTTCCTCCGTATCTTGAGGATAGCCTCAGTCTTCGCGCTGTCAGGTGACTCTCCAATGCTGCTCAGAAGGCCCACGCCGGAATCCCCAAGCAGGCCGTCTGCGGGTCAGAAGGAGGGAGCAAGATGGCCGCCGCCCGCGCCTCCTTAGCTGGCTTCAGTCCGCGGAGGTTCCCGTTGCCAGCAAAACAGTCCAAAGGGTAAGGTTATGTATGAGGGCTAACCTATCAGCTGGATGGTGACTCGGGCAATCAGAGAGGGAGTTATCGACTTTTCAGTCCCAGGCGGAGTCCATTACTTGGGTAGAGATTGAGCGCCCACGTTGCACACTATAAGAGTCTCCCCAGAAACACTGCTCATACATCCAGCACTCCGGAGCGGAGCGCCGACCCTCCGGAGGTGCTGGGCAAATGATCTCACGAGTAAACCAATCTCCCGACTGCTGGTAGACACCTGGTTCTCTCTTCAGTGCAGAATAGCGTTGCGGTGAGAGCCGGTTAGGGGAATCTTATCTCTAGTGGGAATCCGCAGGGAATAAAAGGCTACACAGACCGGGGTATGAGACAATGTCCTCTAAAGGTAGCAATGAATTGGTTTTCTCTCCTCTTCTCTCCCCCTCTTAGCCCAAAACAGCCGTTTTTCAACTTATTTAGGACAATTCTAGCACGGAGCTCCACACTTGTGCGTCCTCACAGCTAGGCAGCTAGCTCCGCCTCCTGTCCATCTTTTTTAAAGCTACAAGAGGGGAGAAATCCCCAGAGCATCAATCTCCTCAATCAGATATGGACAGAGATAACGACACAAGCTTACTAATAGGGACTGGAGGCCAGGAACCTTTAACTAAAGCTGATCTAGAACAACTGGTGTCGAAGCAGGACATTTCTGCTAACTTCGAGAAACTCCTAGAGAAAATTGAGACCCTGCAGAATACGGTCACTAGTAGCTTGACAGAGCTAAAGCAGGAAGTGGGTGAACTAGGCTCTAGAGTTGATTCTCTTGAAGAAAGCGGGGACGCTTTGGTAGAAGGACTGAATGACATCACGACTCAAACGACAGCTCAACAGCAGGAACTGGAGGAAATTCACGACAAGCTTGAAGACCTTGAGAACCGCAGCCGCCGCTGCAATATACGTCTGAAAGGTGTCCCAGAATCGGTGACCCCGAAAGAACTGAATATGTATCTGCTCAACCTATTTCAAGGTATTACAGGGGTCGTGGCGATGAGAAATTCCAGATAGAAAGGGCCCACAGGGCACTTAGGCCGAAACCTAAAGGAGAAGATCCGCCACAAGATATTATAATTCAGATGCTTAGATTTCAAGAAAAAGAAGAAATAATGGCGGCGGCACGCAGAAACCCGACATTCAAATACCAAGGCAATGTCATTCAGTTTTTTCAGGACTTGTGCTTGAGGACCTTACAGCGGAGAGGTGCGCTTCGTCCACTTACAGCCCAGCTGAGAAAAAATCAAATCCCCTACAGATGGGGATTCCCATTTGCTCTGCATATCTCATGGGAGAATAGGATTCTATCAATTAAAGACCAAGAAGAGATTCAAGACACCTGCAGGAAACTGAAACTGGAGCTTCCAGTTTCTCATCAACAGAGACCGACTACAGGAGGAGAAGAAGGAAACAAAAAACCTTTTCAGAGGAAATGGTCTCGTGTACCTGAAAAAAAGAGGAAGACATGAAGCGACAGAAAATGATTGTAGGGGACAGATCCATTTGGAACTTTATGCAGCTTAGGCTCTGGCCCTGTTAGGTTAGATCTTGGCGTCTAGGAAGAGCAGAAGTTACTGCACCAAGATCGTCGGACAGATGAGTATATAATATTGTTAACATTCTGTTATATTTTCAAGTTATGGCATATGTTAATGAAGATTTGAGAAGTGGGACGCTGAGCTAGAGTGACATTTATAACTAAGTTAAGCTCAGAGATTGAAGAGGACAATGGTCTGGGTCTTCTGGCGGGACAGTGGGGGCCCAAGATTATATGTGAAAGACACTGGGGGGACTTATAGAGCTAATGCTCAGGTTACGGGGGACTTATTGTAAAGCACTTAGCCTGCCACATCTGAGACTGATGAAGCTAGGGCTCTCTACACTTATATGCCATTGGTGTCAGTATGAAACAGAAATGTGTGGCTGCCTGTTTAGTTTAGTTTAATTTGATGCACTGTTTAGTTCAGACTAGAAAAGTTAATGTTGTTGTGATATGCTATTGTTTGCCAATGTTTATTTTCTTCCAGGTGGTGTCTCTGAATGGTAAAAGATCAGACCGATTAGAGAGGTTTGGGAAGTGGGAAATGGGGAATGAGGTACAGTTAAGTGTCCTAATGCTCTCTAATAACAGTGATATAGCTTGCAACTACAAGGCTGAGGAAGGGATAGGGAGAAGTAGGAGATAGACGATGACAACAAATAACCTAATTTTACTTTCTCACAATGTCAGGGGGCTAAATACGGACACCAAAAGAAAGACTGCTATGTCACAATATCTAAGAGAAAAGGCTAAAATAATTTTCCTGCAGGAAACACTTTGTGAAATCATCTCTTCCAAAATTTTGGTCACATCATTTCCCCCAACATTTTCACTCCACATCAGACTCTAAAAAAAGAGGGGTTACAATATTGGTACATAGATCCCTTGACTTGGTGACTGACAAGGTAATTATAGATAAAGAAGGGCGCTATGTGATAGTACAAGGAACAATTCAGGGTTCAAACGTAGTGCTCTGCAATATATATGCCCCTAACGAAACTCAAAATGTCTTTTTCACTAAAATAGCCTCTCTGCTTACGCAATGGTCGTGAACTAGAGTGATTCTCGCAGGGGATTTTAATGTTAACATGTCTCCCGCAGGGGGGTCGGCAAACTCCAAAGTGACTAGTAAACAACATAGGCACAATAGTATAGTTAAATCAATTAGAAATTCACTAGAAGAGCATAACCTTGTGGACACTTGGGAGGCAGTGGGTAGGTCAGCGCATGACTATACTTATTACTCCCCAGCCCATAAAACATACACCACACTCGACTACATTTTTGTTAGCCAAATTTTGATGCCTAACCTAGTGAGGGTGGGCACACAGGCTTGTGTTTGGTCAGACCATTCCCTGGTTTACATGGAGCTGTCGGGCTTGGTAAATTTTTCTAGACAAAGGTCGTGGACCTATAACCCCACATTATTATGAGATCCTGAGATACACGGGAAGATTCAGAGAGCGCTCAGGGAGTTTTGGGAGATAAACACTGGTTCTGTTACGAATCCATTAGTGGTATGGGCATCTCATAAGCCCTTTGTAAGGGGCCTCCTCATAAAAGAAAAATCGATAAAGAACAAAAAAGCGACCCAATTAGTTAACACGTTACAGAAAGAGGTCGAACACCTAGAGAAGGTACATCAACGCACTAGCTCTAACAACACTTATAAGCTATTAGTGTCTAAGAGGAGGGAGTTGGCGAAAATCTTGAATGATGCCTCCGTTAGAACAGCCTTAAGGCTGAGAGCCCATTATTTTGTGTACGCAAACAAGCCAGACAAATATCTAGCATACAAGTTGAGAGAAAGGAATAAATTATTTTCGATACCCAAGCTTTATACAGAGAAGGGGGACCTCACCTCACACCCGCAAGAAATAGCGGATTGTTTCGCCCATTATTATGAAGACTTATATGACGGGAAAATGGTGGGTTCAGGAGATATAGCCTCTAAGACAAGCCAATTTCTAGAGAGGGCGAAACTAAAATTAATTAAGGATAGCGACCTAGAAAGTCTTAACAAGAAAATAATGAGTTCAGAAGTTTTAGGGGTAATTAAAGATTTAAAAACTGGGAAAGCTGCAGGTCCAGATAGACTGATAGGGGAATATTATAAACTCTTTAAGAAAGATTTATTACCTCACCTGGTTAGCTTTTGTAATGGTATCATGGAGGGTTGAGAGATCCCTGGGGAATCGTTGCAAGCAAAGATAATCGTGATACCAAAAGGGGGGAAAAACGCTAAATATTGTCACAACTATAGGCCAATATCCCTAATAAACCACAATATCAAAATTTTTGCTAAAATTATGGCAAATAGGCTAAAACAAATTCTCCCCTCTCTGATCCATCAAGACCAGGTGGCATTTATACAGGACAGGGAGGCCCTGGACAACGTTAGGAGAGCCATTACTTTGATAGACTACGTGAAGGCGTCCGAGACTCCAGCTCTATTCCTGTCACTAGACGCAGAAAAAGCGTTTGACAGGGTAGACTGGAGTTTCATGTTCAAGGTACTGTCGGTTATGGGTTTTAAGGGGGCCTTTATACAAGCGCTTCAGAGTATTTATTCAGAGCCAACGGCGGTAGTGGGAGCGGCGGGATATATATCTAGGCAAATTTCAATGTAAAATGGCACCCGGCAGGGTTGCCCGCTGTCGCCGCTGCTGTTTGCTATCTGTATAGAGCCACTAGATTCATACATTAGGAATTCGAGAGACATTTCGGGAGTACAACTAGCAAAGTCGGAATATAAATTAATGCTATTCGCGGACGATGTGTTGTTAACGCTAACCAGACCCTTACACTCATTAACACACCTTTATAATATTTTGGCAGAATTCTCAGAGATTTCGGGTTACAAGATAAATACTACTAAATGTGAGGCTCTTCCAATCTGTCTCCCCCCCCCCCATACGAAAAAAGCGATGGAGTTAAACTTTGAAACTGTATGGGCGAAAAACTACATCACATATTTAGGGGTTAAAATAAGCGATAACCTGTCTGAACTATATAAACTGAATTATTTGCCCATTTACAAATCTATTAGAAGTGACTTGGGAAAGTGGAAAAAAGGTAATTTCTTGTTGTATGGGAGGCTTATGGCAATTAAAATGAATCCCCTCCTGAGATTAATGTACATTTTTAGAGCTATACCTATCGGCATACCCACTCCGGAACTTGAGGCCTTACAAGAAGAGGTACTAACATTTTTGAGAGGGGATGGTAAGACTAGGATAGTGGCACAGGTGTTGAAACAGCATAGACAGGTGGGGGGGGGGGTAGGGGTTCCAAACCTTATTGAATATTACCGGGCATCTAGACTAGCTCAGATGGTGGTGATGGGGAAGAGCGACAGCAAATTAATTTGGCCCAGGATAGAGGCGGAACTTGCAGGTTACAACAGGGCAGCAGATATCATATGGGATACAGGACTCATTTTAGGGACAAGCGAATACAAGTCACCGATAACAGTTGAGGCAATACGCTTATGGACAAAAATCAAGAAGGGTTTACAATTATGCAGACCGGAATCTTTGTTAAAGCCTGTTAAATTTTTATTGCCCGGAGATTTGAGAAGGCTAGTGGGGAAATGGGAAAATAAAGGCTTATACAGGGTAGCAGATTTCTTGCAAAACTCTAAAACGCTTACCTTTAATCAGATTAGAGAGAGAATAGACCCAGAACATCTTCATTGGTATCTGTATTTACAAATAAGCTCATCCATACATACCTATGTGTCACAAAAACGGTCCTCACCATTGACGGAAATGGAGAGAATGATAGCAGCCCCATTCAGGGGGAAAGGGCTGATCTCCCGAATATACTTGATAATACAAAAAGCGAGATGTCAATCTAAGTCTCCGTTAGTGGAGAGATGGGAAAGGGATATTATGGAAGTAAGGGAGAAAAGTGACTGGGAGGAGTTGTTGAGGGAAGCAAGTAAAGGATTGATTAGCGCAGATATGAGAGAGAATTCTATCAAGGTGTCGTTTAGATGGTACCTGATGCCTGTCAGAACAGCACACTATGCGGTAACACATGACAGTAATTGTTACAGAGGGTGTCCGGAAAAGGGGACATTCAGACACATGTGGTGGGATTGCCCAAGGGTCCAAACACTCTGGGGGAAACTTTCAACCTTGATAGGGACCTTACTGAACGAGAGAATAACCCTCACAATAACGCAGGCATTACTACACGATAGGGTAAGACCATTCAACAAGACAATCAATAGCTTTATCAGAATCCTCTGCACGTGTATGAGAATATGTGTCGCCAGACACTGGAAGGTGGGGACGCCCGCTTGGCAGGAGGTGGTAGATAAAATTATAGATACCTACAACTTGTCAGAAACGGCGGCCTGGGCACAGGGTCAGCCAGAACAATTTCAAAAGATATGGTTTTATTGGATGTTAAGAAAGGGGGAGGTTCAGAACTTGTTAGAGTAAAATTGATCGATTGGGTAGTAGGAGAGGTGAGGGACATTTACAAATAGGACTGAGAACATAGGATGTAGCGATATTTCCCAGTTAAGCAAGCGAAACTTATGAAGAAAACTAGTCAAACACATGAATTACCATGAGAGACAGAGAAAAGATGATGCAACCTGGAAGAAGGGGGGTGGGGAGGGGAGTTTAGCAATGTTGGGGATTGAAGTTCTTGTTACATGTTTTACTATTCTTCTGTAAGCTGTTAGACATACAGAGTAACGATGGTTTTAGTTAGGCTATCAATGCAAATTTATTGTGATAAGGTGAACGAATGACATTCCAAGCTTCATGTTTCTGAAAAATGCAAAGCACTTGTATATGTGATTATCGTCACTCTGTACCAATGTTTAAAACAATAAAAATTATTTCAAATAAAAGCTGGATTACACAAACAGAAAATAAGTAGTAGATTGAAGCAATCGTTATCAAACCAAATGTTACAACCTTACATGGATACAAGCCAGAAAATCCCCTAAACTATGTTTATTCTCAAGTAGAGTAAAGGGTGTATTAAGATCTGCCTGGCAATTCATTAGGATCATAGAGTACTATAAAAGTGTGTTTTAAAACACACGTACAACAGTTCTAAAAAATAATCTAAAGATACAGAATAAAAAAAAAAACCTTTGAATGAACTTACTGCTTTCAACTCAAGGTCACCACCCATGCGAAACTCTATTGTCTTTCCCATGATAAACACTCCTTCATTACCACGTACAATAGCACGACCATCGACTTTTATGTTGAGATCACTTGTGGCATTGCTAGTAATCTGTAAAAAAAATAGACAAAGTAGAAATGAAGCTTAGGTACAGGTCAGCAATCAATAATGCCCGTTTGCTTAAAGGGACATGAAACCCTAAATTTTTCTTTCATGACAATGTTCCAATTTACTTTTATTATCTATTTTGCTTCATTCTTTAGATATCCTTTGTTGAAGAAATAGCAATGCGCATGAGTGAGCCAATCACAATGCATCTATGTGCAGCCACCAAGCCTGTTTAGATATGCTTTTTCAACAAAGGATATCAAGAGAATTAAGCAAATTAGATAATAGAAGTAAAATTAGGGTTCCATGTCTCTTTCATCAATGTATGCAATATATACTCCCTCTAACATCCTCAAAGCTCCTTATTTGCATAAGATAACAGGTGCTTTGCACAATATATATTATTTGAGGTATAAAATAAATACTTTTTTAATAATATTTTTCTTCCATTGTTTACTTAAAGAACCATTATAGTGCAAAAAAAAATATGCTTACCTGATAAATGTATTTCTTTCCGGATATGGAGAGTCCACAACGTCATCAATTACTAGTGGGAATATCACTCCTGGCCAGCAGGAGGAGGCAAAGAGCACCACAGTAAAGCTGTTAAGTATTTCTCCCCTACCCATAATCCCCAGTCATTCAACCGAAAGGAAAATGGAAAAAGAAATAACAAAAAGGTGTAGAGGTGCCTGAGGTTTAGTAAAAAATAACTATCTAAAATTAAGGGTGGGGTCGTGGACTCTCCATTTCCGGAAATAAATAAATGTATCAGGTAAGCATAAATTTTATTTTCTTTCCTAAGCTATGGAGAGTCCACAACGTGATCAATTACTAGTGGGAACCAATACCCAAGCTAGAGGACACAGATGACTAGGGAGGGATAACAAGACAGGCAGACCTAAACAGAAGGCACCACCGCTTGAAGAACCTTTCTCCCAAAAGAAGCCTCAGCCGAGGCAAAAAGTATCAAATTTGTAAAATTTAGAAAAAGTATGCAGTAAAGACCAAGTTGCAGCCTTGCAAATCTGTTCCACAGAAGCTTCATTTTTGAAAGCCCAAGAAGAGGAGACAGTCCTCGTGGAATGAGCCGTAATTCTCTCAGGAGGCTGCTGACCAGCAGTCTCATAAGCAAAACTAATAATACTTCTCAACCAGAGGGAAAGAGAAGTAGCAGTAGCTTTCTGACCTTTATGCTTTGCAGAGAAACAAACAAACAGGGCAGAGGACTGGCGAAAATCCTTAGTCGCCTGCAAGTAGAATTTCAGAGCATGCAAAACATCCAAGTTGTGCAACAAACGTCCCTGATGAGAAGAAGCATAAGGACATAGAGAAGGAACAACAATTTCCTGATTAATATTTCTATTTGAAACCACTAAGAAAACCCAACTTAGTATGAAGAATCGCCTTATCAACATGAAAAATAAGGTAAGGTCGAATCACACTGCAAAGCCGAGAGTTCCCAGACTTTCCGAGCAGAAGAAATAGCAATAAGAAACAAAACCTTCCAAGATAACTTAATATCTATAGAATGCAATGGCTCAAACGGAGCCTGCTGCAAAACTTTAAGAACAAGGTTAAGGCTCCAAGGAGTAGCAACAGACTTAAAGGGACACTGAACCCAAACTTTTTCTTTCGTGATTCAGATAGAGCAACCTCCAAGGTTGAAGAGATGACATCTTCACTAGGTCTGCATACCAGATCCATGCAGGAGCTATTAGAATTACCAAAGCTCTCTCCTGTTTGATACGAGCAATGACTCGTGGAAGGAGAGCAAACGGAGGGAACAGATATGCCAGACTGAAATCCCAAGGAACCGCCAGAGCATCTATCAGGGTGGCCTGCGGATCTCTTGACCTTGAACCGTACCTTGGAAGCTTGGCATTCTGCCAAGATGCCATCAGATCCAACTCTGGCACCCCCCATTTGAGGGTTAACCTGGAGAACACCTCCGGATGGAGAGCCCATTTCCTGGGATGAAATGTCTGTCTGCTCAGGAAATCCGCTTCTCAGTTGTCAACTCCTGGAATGTGGATGGCAGATAGCAATTGTGAGATTATGCCCACTAAACAATCCGAGCCACCTCCTTCATGGCTAAGGAACTCCGAGTTCCTCCCTGGTGGTTGATGTAAACCACTGAGGTGATATTGCCTGACTGGAACCTGAGAAACCGGGCTATGGACCACTGAGGCCAAGACATCAGAGCATAGAAAATCGCTCTCAACTCCAAGATATTTATGGGGAGAGCATAGTCCCTGCGCCTTTAACGAGCCCCAGACTGCTCCCCAGCCCAGCAGGCTGGTGTCCTGTGGTCACAATCACTCAGGAAGGTCTCCAGAAGCATGTGCCCTGAGACAGATGCTCCTGAGAAAGCCACCATGGGAGAGAGTCTATTGTCGACTGATCTAAATCTATCCTCTGAGACAGATACGAATGGTCCCTGTTCCATTGTCTGACATAACTGCAGAGCTCTCAAATGGAAACAAGCAAATGGAATAAATGTCCATGGAAGCGACTATCAGACCAATTACCTACATACGTTGAGCCACTGATCAGAGAGAGGCAAGAATCTTGGATTTTCTGACATCTGTCAGAAATATTTTCATAGATAGGGAATCTATTATGGTCCCTAAGAAAACTACCCTTGTAAAAGGAACTCTTTTCCAGATTCACAACAACAAGATCTCTGTATGAGAGTTTGCTTGTTGAAAAGATCGTGCCTGAACCAATATGTCGTCCAGGTAGGGCGCCACTGCAATTCCCCAAGACCTGATCACTGCCAAGAGAGCCCCCAGAATCTTTGAGAAAACTATGGGAGCTGTGGCAAGGCCAAACGGAAGAGCCACAAACTGAAAGTGTTTGTCTAGAAAGGCCAATCTCAGAAACTTGTGATGATCCCTGTGGATGGGAAAATGAAGATATGCATCCTTCAGGTCTATGGTCGTCATGAACTGACCCTCTTGGGCCAAGGGAAGAATAGAACGAATGGTTTCCATTTTTAAGGATAGTACCCTGAGAAACTTGTTGAGACAATTTAGGTCTAGAATAGGATGAAAAGTTCCCTCTTTTTTGGGAACCACTAACAGATTTGAATAGAATCCTAGACCCTGTTCCCTTACAAGAACTGGAACTATCAGTCCCAGGAACGAAAGGTCCAGAACGCAATTCAAGAATGCGTCTCTTTTTATCTGGTCTGCAGATAATCTTGAGAGGTGGAACCTGCCCCTGGGAGGAAACATTTTGAATTCTATTTTGTAACCCTGAGATACTATGTCCACAGCCCAGGGATCTGGGATATATCGTATCCATACTTGATAAAACAGAGAAAGTCTGCCCTCCACTTGATCTGATCTCGAATCGGGGGCAAACCCTTCATGCCGATTTAGATTCAGCTGCGGGTTTGATTGCTTCCCCTTGTTCCAAGACTGATTGGGTTTCCAAGAAGACTTGGACTGTTCCTGTTTGGAAGAGGAAGACTTTGAAGTTACGAAAGGAACAAAAATTACTCTGACATCCTTTAGGTCTATTCTTCTTGTCTTGTGGTAGAAAAGACCCTTTTCCACTCATAATATCTGAAATTATTTCTGCCAGACCAGGTCCAAACAAGGTCTTACCCTTGTAAGGAAGCGCCAGAAGCTTGGACTTGAAAGTAACATCGGCTGACCAAGATTTTAGCCACAACGCCCTGCGGGCTAGCACAGCGAAGCCAGATATCTTGGCTCCCAGTTTAATAACTTGCATGGTAGCATCAGAAATATAGGAATTGGCTGGCTTGAAAGCCTTAAAGAGACACTGAACCCAATTTTTTTCTTTTGTGATTCAGATAGAGCATGCAATTTTAAGCAACTTTCTAATTTACTCCTATTATCAAATTTTCTTCATTCTCTTGGTATCTTTATTTGAAATGCAATAATGTAAGTTTAGATGCCGGCCCATTTTTGATGAACACACTGTGTTGTTCTTGCTGATTGGTGGATAAAATCACCAACCAATAAATAAGTGCTTTCCATGGTCCTGAACCAAAAAAACGAAGAAAAATTGATAATAGGAGTAAATTAGAAAGTTGTTTAAATTTGCATGCTCTATCTGAATCATAAAAGAAAAAATATGAGTTCAGTGTCCCTTTAATCCTGTCATGTATCGCCTCCAAAGGAGTCTCTACCTGAAAATCAGAGAGAATTCACCCTCAGAGGCTACCGACGTATCCTCCTCATCCAACTTATGAGGGAGGGCAATCTGAGTTGCAGAGATTGGAACAGAAACCTTACTATCTAAATCTCTCATTTTCCTCTTGCGTGTTCCCTTTAGCTTAGGAAAAGCAGATAATGCTGCAGATACCACAGAAGATACCTGTGCAGCAATTTCTGCAGGCAAATATACGCCTCCAGACTCCTGCACCATGTCAGACATGGCCCCAAAAACAGTTTAAATAAAACCAAAATAAAAATTGTCACTTACTTTAAGACAATTTTTTCTTTTCAACGCAAATTTCCTAGACTAATAATTTGCACTCAAAAAAAGAAACTACAGGTCTTCTTAATAAACCTCCTGTTAAAGTGCCACCTCTACACCTCAGATTAACTGAGGTGCTCCTACCTGACCTTCTGGGAGAAAAACGCTACACGGGTACAGCAATTAGCTTGCAAGGACTCTGAGATCGGCTCCTACACAAACCGCTGCTCTGCTCATAAGCCTAGAGCGGAAGCGCAGGAGGACCACATGAACAGCTGAAGGGAACTGCGCAACACACAAAAGCGTGCTTTCCCAATACAGCTGCAGCAACTGTCATAACCAGAAGCCCAGCCCAACACTTATCTCCTTAGCGTATAACATTACAATATAGTGAAAACGCTCTCTCCTCTAAGAAGTAATGTTCAAACACAAATATTTCTCAGACTGAGTGCCAAACAGGAAAACTAAAATGTACCATAATTTTAACACAGAATTTTAGTCAATTAGGGCTAGAGTTAAAGGGGCACTGAACCCAATTTTTTTTCTTTTGTGATTCAGATAGAGCATGCAATGTTAAGCATTTTTCTAATTTACTCCTATTATCAAATTTTCTTCATTCTCTTGGTATCTTTATTTGAAATGCAATAATGTAAGTTTAGATGCCGGCCCATTTTTGATGAACACACTGTGTTGTTCTTGCTGATTGGTGGATAAAATCACCAACCAATAAATAAGTGCTTTCCATGGTCCTGAACCAAAAAAACG
This sequence comes from Bombina bombina, assembly GCF_027579735.1. NCBI lineage: Eukaryota > Metazoa > Chordata > Amphibia > Anura > Bombinatoridae > Bombina > Bombina bombina. The sequence continues at coordinate 1,225,026,361 of NC_069500.1, read as the reverse complement.
AAGAAAAATTGATAATAGGAGTAAATTAGAAAGTTGTTTAAATTTGCATGCTCTATCTGAATCATAAAAGAAAAAATATGAGTTCAGTGTCCCTTTAATCCTGTCATGTATCGCCTCCAAAGGAGTCTCTACCTGAAGTGAATCAGACAAGGCGTCGTACCAATAAGATGCCGCACTTGACACAGTGGAAATACAAACTGCAGGTTGCCATTGAAGACCTTGATGAACATACATCTTCTTCAAATAAGCCTCCAGCTTTTTGTCCATTGGATCCGTAAAAGAGCAGCTATCCTCTATAGGAAGAGTAGAAATGGCCCCTTCTACTTTAGGTACAGTGCGGCATGAATCTTTAATGGAGTCAGCGACAGGAAACATCTTTTTAAAGACAGGAGACGGGGAAAAAAGTATCCCTGGCTTCTCCCATTCCTGTGCAATAATCTCTGTTGCACTGTCTGGAACAGGAAACACTTCCACAGAGGAAGGAACATCATAGTTTTTATTAAGTTTACTAGATTTCTTAGGGTTGACAACGACAGGAGTATCGGAGTCGTCCAAAGTAGCCAAAACTTCCTTTAACAATACACAAAGGTGTTCAAGCTTAAATCTGAAGGTTACTACTTCAGCATCAGATGAAGGAATTATACTGTCCGAATCTGAGAATTCACCCTCAGAGGCTACCGACGTATCCTCCTCATCCAACTTATGAGGGAGGGCAATCTGAGTTGCAGAGATTGGAACAGAAACCTTACTATCTAAATCTCTCATTTTCCTCTTGCGTGTTCCCTTTAGCTTAGGAAAAGCAGGTAATGCTGCAGATACCACAGAAGATACCTGTGCAGCAATTTCTGCAGGCAAATATACGCCTCCAGACTCCTGCACCATGTCAGACATGGCCCCAAAAACAGTTTAAATAAAACCAAAATAAAAATTGTCACTTACTTTAAGACAATTTGTTCTTTTCAACGCAAATTTCCTAGACTAATAATTTGCACTCAAAAAAAGAAACTACAGGTCTTCTTAATAAACCTCCTGTTAAAGTGCCACCTCTACACCTCAGATTAACTGAGGTGCTCCTACCTGACCTTCTGGGAGAAAAACGCTACACGGGTACAGCAATTAGCTTGCAAGGACTCTGAGATCGGCTCCTACACAAACCGCTGCTCTGCTCATAAGCCTAGAGCGGAAGCGCAGGAGGACCACATGAACAGCTGAAGGGAACTGCGCAACACACAAAAGCGTGCTTTCCCAATACAGCTGCAGCAACTGTCATAACCAGAAGCCCAGCCCAACACTTATCTCCTTAGCGTATAACATTACAATATAGTGAAAACGCTCTCTCCTCTAAGAAGTAATGTTCAAACACAAATTTTTCTCAGACTGAGTGCCAAACAGGAAAACTAAAATGTACCATAATTTTAACACAGAATTTTAGTCAATTAGGGCTAGAGTTAAAGGGGCACTGAACCCAATTTTTTTTTTTTGTGATTCAGATAGAGCATGCAATGTTAAGCAACTTTCTAATTTACTCCTATTATCAAATTTTCTTCATTCTCTTGGTATCTTTATTTGAAATGCAATAATGTAAGTTTAGATGCCGGCCCATTTTTGATGAACACACTGTGTTGTTCTTGCTGATTGGTGGATAAAATCACCAACCAATAAATAAGTGCTTTCCATGGTCCTGAACCAAAAAAACGAAGAAAAATTGATAATAGGAGTAAATTAGAAAGTTGTTTAAATTTGCATGCTCTATCTGAATCATAAAAGAAAAAATATGAGTTCAGTGTCCCTTTAATCCTGTCATGTATCGCCTCCAAAGGAGTCTCTACCTGAAGTGAATCAGACAAGGCGTCGTACCAATAAGATGCCGCACTTGACACTTAACCAGAAGCCCAGCCCAACACTTATCTCCTTAGCGTATAACATTACAATATAGTGAAAACGCTCTCTCCTCTAAGAAGTAATGTTCAAACACAAATTTTTCTCAGACTGAGTGCCAAACAGGAAAACTAAAATGTACCATAATTTTAACACAGAATTTTAGTCAATTAGGGCTAGAGTTAAAGGGGCACTGAACCCAATTTTTTTTCTTTTGTGATTCAGATAGAGCATGCAATGTTAAGCAACTTTCTAATTTACTCCTATTATCAATTATTCTTCATTCTATTCATTGGTATCTTTATTTGAAAAGCAAGAATGTAAGTTAGATGCCGGCCCATTTTTGTGAACAACCTGGGTTGTTCTTGCTGATTGGTGGATAAATTCACCCACCAATAAACAAGTGCTGTCCAAAATCTGAACCAAAAATTGGCTAACTCCTTAGCTTAGATGCCTTCCTTTTCAAATAAAGATAGCAAAAGAACGAAGAAAAAATGATAATAGGAGTAAATTAGAAAGTTGCTTAAAATTGCATGCTCTCTGAATTACAAAATAAAAAAATTGTTTTCCATGTCCCTTTAATCATAAAATGAGCCACAGATGAAATAAAAATAGGTTAAGCCTCCCACGCAGTGAAAATAATTAACCCCTCAGTCTCTGTCACGTCAGTGCCTGCATCCTGCCAACCTTAAATCCTCACTAAAGGATAAATATGTCCCAAAAAATTATTGCAGTCATATTTGTGAAGTGCAAGCTTCCAGTACCTAGAAGACAATATGCACTTACCTGCAAACTAGCCGCCCGGCAGGGAGACAGCTCACAAGGCGTGAAAGGACACATACTCCTTACAGAGACCTGTAAAAAAAAAAAAAAAAAGGAGTAAACCTACTCTGGCTTTCTATACTAGGGCAGCAATATGTTAGGAAACAAAGTGAGGCCCACATCACAAGTTCCTAACTGCTTAAAAGCCACCACTACTCTACTGCAGTGATTGACGTGGACTACAGCGAGACCCAAAAAATCGTGCTTGAAGCGAAAGAAATCCAATTTTCTTCAGACACCAAAACTTCACCTCCTCAATTTACAAAGGCAAAGAGAATGACTGGGGATTATGGGTAGGGGAGTGACACTTAACAGCTTTGCTGTGGTGCTCTTTGCCTCCTCCTGCTGGTCAGGAGTGATATTCCCCTTAGTGATTGATGACATTATGGACTCTCCATATCTTAGGAAAGAAATTACATGCTCTAAGTAGTTAGTTTTACTAGTTTATCAGTTGTATACAGCTCCTGAGCTGTACTGTAAAGGGATATAAAACAGTCTTCATTGTTATTATAACAAAAGTCACATGGGTTATACTTCAAGGGACATAATACTCATATGCTAAATCACTTGAAACTGATGCAGTATGACTGTAAAAAGCTGACAGGAAAATATCACCTGAGCATCTGTAAGTAAAAAAGGAAGATATTTTACCTCACAATTTCCTCAGCTCACCAGAGTAAGTTCTGTGTAAAAAATTAGACTTCAGTTACTGTCAAGCTGCAGGTAAAAAATAAAATAAAAAAAATGAAGAGATGAGCAGCAGCCAATCAGATTCAGCAGTGCTGAGGTCATGAACTCTTTTACTGTGATCTCATGAGATTTCTTAGTAAACTTCCTTAATCTGAATAGGGAAATAACATGAGTGTGCACTAAGCTCACTCCTTTGCCTGTCCCGGGACAGACATACTGATTTGCTGCTTAAAGTCCTTTGCAATGGGGTTTGAATACTTAGGACATTTTAAAGGGAAAATATCTTTCTTTTTTACATAGAGATGTTCAGGTGATATTTTTAGTCAGCTTTTTACAGCTATGCTGCATCATTTTCAAGTGTTTAAACATGTGGGTATCATGTCCCTTTAATAGAATTTGTTGTACTTTGTATCATTCATTGTTTTAAATGGATTTTAGATTTATTTTATTTAATTTTTGCAGGGTCAATTACTTCCAGCGGTCTCTACAGGAAGGCAAATAAGTAGCTTTGCATTTGAAGTGTTTACTGTCTATGCTCAGTAAATTACTTTTGCTGCAGAAATCATGTGACTGTATGGAAGATGGCACATCAAACCCTTTGTCTTAGTTGTCTGGATTGGAAACCGATCACGGAAAAACATAATTTATGCTTACCTGATAAATTTATTTCTCTTGTAGTGTATCCAGTCCACGGATCATCCATTACTTATGGGATATTCTCCTTCGCAACAGGAAGTTGCAAGAGGATCACCCACAGCAGAGCTGCTATATAGCTCCTCCCCTAACTGTCATATCCAGTCATTCGACCGAAAACAAACAGAGAAAGGAGAAACCATAGGGTGCAGTGGTGACTGTAGTTTAATTAAAATTTTGACCTGCCTTAAAAAGGACAGGGCGGGCCGTGGACTGGATACACTACAAGAGAAATAAATTTATCAGGTAAGCATAAATTATGTTTTCTCTTGTTAAGTGTATCCAGTCCACGGATCATCCATTACTTATGGGATACCAATACCAAAGCTAAAGTACACGGATGATGGGAGGGACAAGGCAGGATTAAGCGGAAGGAACCACTGCCTGAAGAACCTTTCTCCCAAAAACAGCCTCCGAAGAAGCAAAAGTATCAAATTTGTAAAATTTGGAAAAAGTGTGAAGCGAAGACCAAGTCGCGGCCTTGCAAATCTGTTCAACAGAGGCCTCATTTTTAAAGGCCCAGGTGGAAGCCACAGCTCTAGTAGAATGAGCTGTAATCCTTTCAGGGGGCTGCTGTCCAGCAGTCTCATAGGCTAGGCGTATTATGCTCCGAAGCCAAAAGGAAAGAGAGGTTGCCGAAGCTTTTTGACCTCTCCTCTGTCCAGAGTAAACGACAAACAGGGTAGATGTTTGACGAAAATCTTTAGTAGCTTGTAAGTAAAACTTCAAGGCACGGACTACATCCAGATTATGTAAAAGACGTTCCTTCTTTGAAGAAGGATTAGGACACAATGATGGAACAACAATCTCTTGATTGATATTCTTGTTAGAAACCACCTTAGGTAAAAACCCAGGTTTGGTACGCAGGACTACCTTATCTGCATGAAAAATCAGATAAGGAGAATCACATTGTAAGGCAGATAGCTCAGAGACTCTCCAAGCCGAGGAAATAGCCATCAAAAACAGAACTTTCCAAGATAAAAGTTTAATATCAATGGAATGAAGGGGTTCCAACGGAACTCCTTGAAGAACTTTAAGAACCAAGTTTAAGCTCCACGGGGTAGCAACAGGTTTAAACACAGGCTTAATTCTAATCAAAGCCTGGCAAAATGCCTGGACGTCTGGAACCTCTGCCAGACGCTTGTGCAAAAGAATAGACAGAGCAGAAATCTGTCCCTTTAAGGAACTAGCTGATAATCCTTTGTCCAAGCCCTCTTGGAGAAAAGACAATATTCTAGGAATCCTAACCTTACTCCATGAGTAATTCTTGGATTCACACCAATAAAGATATTTACTCCATATCTTGTGGTAGATTTTCCTGGTAACAGGCTTTCGTGCCTGTATTAAAGTATTAATGACTGACTCGGAGAAGCCACGCTTTGATAGAATCAAGCGTTCAATCTCCATGCAGTCAGTCTCAGAGAAATTAGATTTGGATGATTGAAAGGACCTTGTATCAGAAGGTCCTGTCTTAGAGGCAGAGTCCATGGTGGAAAGGATGACATGTCCACTAGGTCTGCATACCAAGTCCTGCATGGCCACGCAGGTGCTATCAGAATCACCGATGCTCTCTCCTGTTTGATTTTGGCAATCAGTTGAGGGAGCAGAGGAAACGGTGGAAACACATAAGCCAGGTTGAAGAACCAAGGCGCTGCTAGAGCATCTATCAGCGTCGCTTCTGGGTCCCTGGACCTGGATCCGTAACAAGGAAGCTTGGCGTTCTGGCGAGACGTCATGAGATCCAACTCTGGTTTGCCCCAACGATGAATCAACTGAGCAAACACCTCCGGATGGAGTTCCCACTCCCCCGGATGGAAAGTCTGACGACTTAGAAAATCCGCCTCCCAGTTCTCCACGCCTGGGATATGGATTGCTGACAGGTGGCAAGAGTGGTACTCTGCCCAGCAAATTATATTTGAGACTTCTAACATCGCTAGGGAACTCCTGGTTCCCCCTTGATGGTTGATGTAAGCCACAGTCGTGATGTTGTCCGACTGAAATCTGATGAACCTCAGTGTTGCTAACTGAGGCCAAGCCAGAAGAGCATTGAATATCGCTCTTAACTCCAGAATATTTATTGGAAGGAGTTTCTCCTCCTGAGTCCACGATCCCTGTGCCTTCAGGGAATTCCAGACTGCACCCCAACCTAGAAGGCTGGCATCTGTTGTTACAATTGTCCAATCTGGCCTGCGAAAGGTCATACCCTTGGACAGGTGTACCCGAGACAACCACCAGAGAAGAGAATCTCTGGTCTCTTGATCCAGATTTAGCAGAGGGGACAAATCTGTGTAATCCCCATTCCACTGACTCAGCATGCATAATTGCAGCGGCCTATGTCCATTGCCGCTACCATTAAGCCGATTACCTCCATACACTGAGCTACCGAAGGGTGCGGAATGGAGTGAAGAACACGGCAAGCATTTAGAAGTTTTGATAACCTGGACTCCGTCAGGTAAATTTTCATTTCTACAGAATCTATAAGAGTCCCTAAGAAGGAGACTCTTGTGAGTGGGGATAGAGAACTCTTTTCCTCATTCACTTTCCACCCGTGCAACCTCAGAAATGCCAGAACTATCTCTGTATGAGACTTGGCAACTTGAAAGCTTGATGCCTGTATCAGGATGTCGTCTAGACACTGAGCCACCGCTATGCCTCGCGGTCTTAGAACCGCCAGAAGTGAGCCCAGAACCTTTGTAAAGATTCTCGGGGCTGTAGCCAACCCGAAGGGAAGAGCTACAAATTGGTAATGCCTGTCTAGAAAGGCAAACCTTAGAAACCGATGATATTCTTTGTGAATCGGTATGTGAAGGTAGGCATCCATCTACTGTGGTCATGTACTGACCTTCTTGGATCATGGGTAGGATGGTCCGAATAGTTTCCATTTTGAAAGATGGAACTCTGAGGAATTTGTTTAAGATCTTTAGATCCAAAATTGGTCTGAAGGTTCCCTCTTTTTTGGGAACCACAAACAGATTCGAATAAAAACCCTGTCCTTGTTCCGTCCGCAGAACTGGATGGATCACTCCCATAACTAGGAGGTCTTGCACACAGCGTAGGAATGCCTCTTTCTTTATCTGATTTGCAGATAGCCTTGAAAGATGAAATCTCCCTTGTGGAGGGGAAGCTTTGAATTCCAGAAGATATCCCTGAGATATGATCTCCAATGCCCAGGGATCCTGAACATCTCTTGCCCACGCCTGGGCGAAGAGAGAAAGTCTGCCCCCTACTAGATCCGTCGCCGGATAGGGGGCCGTTCCTTCATGCTGTCTTAGAGGCAGCAGCATGCTTTCTGGCCTGCTTGCCTTTGTTCCAGGACTGGTTAGGTTTCCAGGCCTGCTTAGATTGAGCAAAAGTTCCCTCTTGTTTTGAAGCGGAGGAAGTTGATGCTGCACCTGCCTTGAAATTTCGAAAGGCACGAAAATTAAACTGTTTGGCCTTTGCTTTGGCCCTGTCCTGAGGAAGGGTGTGACCCTTACCTCCAGTAATGTCAGCAATAATTTCCTTCAAACCAGGCCCGAATAAGGTCTGCCCCTTGAAAGGAATGTTGAGTAATTTAGACTTCGAAGTCACGTCAGCTGACCAGGATTTAAGCCATAGCACCCTACGCGCTTGGATGGCGAATCCGGAATTCTTAGCCGTTAGTTTAGTCAAATGAACAATGGCATCAGAAACAAATGAGTTAGCTAGCTTAAGTGTTCTAAGCTTGTCAATAATTTCAGTCAATGGAGCTGTATGGATGGCCTCGTCCAGGGGCTCAAACCAGAATGCCGCTGCGGCTGTGACAGGCGCAATGCATGCAAGGGGCTGTAAAATAAAACCTTGTTGAATAAACATTTTCTTAAGGTAACCCTCCAATTTTTTATCCATTGGATCTGAAAAAGCACAACTGTCCTCAACCGGGATAGTAGTACGCTTTGCTAAAGTAGAAACCGTCTGCCATAAGTCCCGTGTAGTGGCGTCTATTGGAAACATTTTTCTAAATATAGGAGGTGGGGAAAAAGGCACACCCGGTCTATCCCACTCCTTGCTAATAATTTCTGTAAGCCTTTTAGGTATAGGAAAAACATCAGTACACACCGGTACCGCATAGTATTTATCCAGCCTACACCATTTATCTGGTACTGCAACTGTGTTACAGTCATTCAGAGCAGCTAATACCTCCCCAAGCAACACACGGAGGTTCTCAAGCTTAAATTTAAAATTAGAAATCTCTGAATCAGGATTCCCCGAATCAGAGATGTCACCCACAGACTGAAGCTCTCCGTCCTCATGATCTGCATATTGTGACGCAGTATCAGACATGGCCCTTACAGCATCTGCGCGCTCTGTATTTCTCCTAACCCCAGAGCAATCGCGCTTGCCTCTTAATTCAGGCAACCTGGATAATACCTCTGACAGGGTATTATTCATGATTGCAGCCATGTCCTGCAAGGTAATCGCTATGGGCGTCCCTGATGTAATTGGCGCCATATTAGCGTGCATCCCCTGAGCGGGAGGCGAAGGGTCTGACACGTGGGGAGAGTTAGTCGGCATAACTTTCCCCTCGTCAGAATCTTCTGGTGATATTTCTTTTATAGTTAAAGACTGATCTTTACTGTTTAAGGTGAAATCAATACATTTAGTACACATTCTCCTATGGGGCTCCACCATGGCTTTCAAACATAATGAACAAGTAGTTTCCTCTGTGTCAGACATGTTTAAACAGACTAGCAATGAGACTAGCAAGCTTGGAAAACACTTTAAACAAGTTTACAAGCAATATAAAAAAACGTTACTGCACCTTTAAGAAACACAAATTTTGTCAAAATTTGAAATAACAGTGAAAAAAGGCAGTTACACTAACGAAATTTTTACAGTGTATGTAACAAGTTAGCAGAGCATTGCACCCACTTGCAAATGGATGATTAACCCCTTAATACGTTTTTTTTTTTTTTTCAAACAGTCACAACAACTGCCACAGCTCTACTGTGGCTTTTTACCTCCCTCAAAAACGACTTTGAAGCCTTTTGAGCCCTCCAGAGATGTCCTGGATCATGCAGGAAGAAGCTGGATGTCTGTGTCTGTAATTTTTGCTGTGCAAAAAAACGGCAAAATAGGCCCCTCCCACTCATATTACAACAGTGGAAAGCCTAAGGAAACTGTTTCTAGGCCAAATTCAAGCCAGCCATGTGGAAAAAAACTAGGCCCCAATAAGTTTTATCACCAAATATATATAAAAACGATTAAACATGCCAGCAAACGTTTTATATTACATTTTTATAAGAGTATGCATCTCTATTAATAAGCCTGATACCAGTAGCTATCACTGCATTTAAGGCTTTACTTACATTAGTTCGGTATCAGCAGCATTTTCTAGCAAATTTCATCCCTAAAATTTTTTAACTGCACATACCTTATTGCAGGAAAACCTGCACGCCATTCCCTCTCTGAAGTTACCTCACTCCTCAGAATATGTGAGAACAGTCATGGATCTTAGTTACTTCTGCTAAGATCATAGAAAACGCAGGCAGATTCTTCTTCTAAATACTGCCTGAGATAAACAGTACACTCCGGCACCATTTAAAAATAACAAACTTTTGATTGAAGAATAAACTAAGTATAAAACACCACACTCCTCTTACGACCTCCATCTTGGTTGAGGCTTGCAAGACAATGACTGGATATGACAGCTAGGGGAGGAGCTATATAGGTGATCCTCTTGCAACTTCCTGTTGGGAAGGAGAATATCCCATAAGTAATGGATGATCCGTGGACTGGATACACTTAACAAGAGAAATCAAAGGCCACAATAGCGAATAAACTTCAACACTATGCAAAATACTAAGAGGAAAGTAATCACAAGTTATACGTATATTCACACACAGGTTTATTTAATCTTTAAATAATCTCCACTTGGAAGACCAGATGTAAAAAATCTTAATTTAATAAAAATATTAAAATCAGAATGGTTTGTGAAAAGTTCAAAATCAGCATTAACAATAAAAGCAAATTGCTCAACACGTTTCAGCAGAATACTACCTTTCTCAAGGGCTAAATAAAAAAAGCCAAATGAGCTGAAATTAAGGGAGCTTCCATTATAATACTTCTCACTAAAGGCAGTGGCTGAAATGAAAATGTATAAGTGCTCAATTTGCAAGAAAACAAGCAAGTTGTTTGCTGCTTTTACTAAAGGTGTACTGCGAATATCACATTATGTGTTTAACACCTTTGCAGGAGTTAAACACATAGACTTGCATGGTCGGTAGCAATAAAAATTACATGATCTAATTCGACCATTTAAATAAACAATAAATAATAACAATTGTGTTTATAAATGTATTACCCCAAGGCTCTTTGCTGAGCCCCACCCTATTCAAGGTCTACATGGCCCCCTCACCGCCATTGCCCGACGACACAACCTCAACGTTGTCTCCTATGCTGACGACACCCAGCTAATCATCTCACTCACCAGTGACCCCACCACCGCAAAGAAAAACGTCCACAAAGGGTTGACAGCAGTTGCCACCTGGATGAGCTACAACTGCCTAAAGCTGAACGCAGACAAGACCGAAGTCCTCCTCCTCGGCCCCACCACATCTGCCTGGAATAACTCCTGGTGGCCCACAGCCCTCGGACACCCTCCAACCCCAATCGACCATGCACAAAATCGAGGCGTCATCCTGGACTCATCGCTCTCCATGGACCCGACAAATCAACGCCGTCTCCTCTGCATGCTTCCACACACTCCACCCGTTGAGAAAGATCTTTAAATGGATCCCAACCAAGACCAGAAAGACTGTCACCCATGCGCTCGTCAGCAGCAGACTTGACTATGGCAACGCGCTCTACGCCGGCTCCACCATCAAGCTCCAAAAAAGACTCCAGCGCATCCAGAACGCCTCGGCCAGACTCATCCTTGACATCCCTCGCCAATACCACATCACCAAACACCTGCGGGAGCTGCACTGGCTCCCAATCAACAAAAGAATAACCTTCAAACTTCTCACCCACGCATTCAAGGCCCTCCACAACATCGGTCTCGAATACATGAACCACCACGTTACCTTCTACACCCCCACCAGACAACTTTGATCGGCCAACCAAGCCCTTGCAGTCATCCCCACATCAGGAAAACCACAGTGGGAGGCAGATCCTTCTCTCACCTGGCAGCCAAGGCTTGGAACACCCTCCCGCTGCACCTCAGACAAGCTACCGCCCTAACTAAGTTCAGAAAGGACCTCAAGACCTGGCTCTTCGACTGAACTGCAACCCTCAGAGCCTTGAGACCCTACAGGTGAATAGCCACGCTTTACAAGAACCCAATAGAATGAGATAGACATAGCCTATACTCAAAAAAAAAAAAAAAAAAAAACATCCACTTAGTCTAACATAAAAATTAAAAGTAGAATATGTTAACATTTGAACTGAAACTAATATGGCAGTATTACTTCAGATATTGTTATTAAAAAAAACAACAACTTTGTAATAATTTTTGAACCATTATTGTTTAGATAAAACAGATATTTTGGTTATTCACCATTTACACAGCACTATCATGACTGTTAAAGGGACGATAAAGTCAATATTAAAAATGTTCATGATTCAGATGAAGCATGCAATTTTTATACAGCTTTCCATTTTACTTTAGTTTTACTCTTCAATAAAAGATAATGAGAGAATGAAGTACATTTGCTAACAGAAGTAAATTGGAAAGTTGTTTAAAATTGTATTTTCTATCGGAATCATGAAAGTTTACTTTTGACTTTTCTGTCCCTTTAAGACACGGAAGCCACTCCTCTAGGAGAATGGACAGTTTTTTATTGTACCTTGTTCTAAGCCGCAGATTTCATGATGCCAGAAGGTAGGTAGGACAATTTAACTGGTACAACTCACATAGTACTTCCAGCCCTTGACAGTGTTGTGTATTTACTGTAAGTCAGAATTACTGTGGTGTGGAAAAAAAAACATATGGGGAAAAAAAAAAAAAAAAGAAAAAACCCCATAGAGCTGTAAAATGTTGTTTATACAGAGTAAACGTTTTCCACATCAGTAACGCTCTTTCTGCAATACATTTTGTGTATTTTGTAATGTCTTCCAATTTCAGTGGCAGAGGTGGTAGCTCAGATTAAAATATCCAAAACAAACAAAGCGTCTGGCCAAGACCAACTCCCAATTGAACTATATAAAATCCTAAAAGATTATATCCCAGAAAATTTAGTGAACCTTTTTAATTTATATTTTCGGGAAAATAAAAAACCTTTGAAATACTTCTCAACCTCTACCATTACATTGATACATAAAAAAATAAAGATCCAGAAAATCCGTCATCATTTAGGCCGCTATCATTACTCAATAGTGATTACAAAATCCTTATGTCTATAGTAGCAAATAGGTTAAAAAAATGCCTGGGGAAAATAATCCACGAAGACCAAGTAGGGTTTATGACGGGTAGAAATGTAGCTAAAATTATTCATAGGGTCTTAACGGTGCTGGAGTATTTCTGGACTAAAAATAAGGGTAAAGAAAAACTGAATACATCAAATATAGCATTATTAGCGGTCGATGCCGAAAAGGCTTTCGACCTTATTAACCTCTTAAGGACATATGACGGAATTTTTCTGTCATAAAACAATTGAGCAAACTGAAAGCTGTGTCCTTAAAGGGTTAATTGGGATCACTTATTTACATCACTCTCCCAATTTGGGTTTAAGGGGAATTTTTCAAACTCAATACATGTAATCTATCAAAACCCAACCTCTAACCTATTAATTAATTTTGAGATTACTCAAGATATTATACTAGAAAAAGGTACTCGACAGGGCTGTCCCCTGTTACCCCTTTTGTTTAACCTAGCCCTAGAACCTTTTGCAATTAAATTACGACAAGAACTGTCTGGGATAAGGATTGGATTGGTTAAAACAGTTCTCACACTCTTTGCGGATAATTTACTTCTATTTTTACACAATACTGATAACTCAATACAATACTTTTTAACACTTGCAGCTCAATTTGGGTCTTTCTCAGGCTACAAAATTAATCCAGAAAAATCAGAAATTCTATGGATTGTCAAAAACAGAATTTATGCTTACCTGATAAATTACTTTCTCTTGCAGTGTATCCAGTCCACGAATTCATCCTTTACTTGTGGGATATTCTCATTCCCTACAGGAAGTGGCAAAGAGAGCACACAGCAGAGCTGTCCATATAGCTCCCCCTCTAGCTCCACCCCCCTGTCATTTGACCAAAGGTTAGGAAGAAAAAGGAGAAACCATAGGGTGCAGTGGTGACTTAAATAAAAAAAAATTTACCTGACTTAAATGCCAGGGGGGGCCAAGGACTGGATACACCGCAAGAGAAAGTAATTTATCAGGTAAGCATAAATTCTGTTTTCTCTTGCAAGGTGTATCCAGTTCCCGGATTCATCCTTTACTTGTGGGATACCAATACCAAAGCTTTAGGACACGGATGAAGGGAGGGAACAAGACAGGTACCTTAAACGGAAGGCACCACTGCTTGCAAAACCTTTCTCCCAAAAATAGCCTCCGAAGAAGCAAAAGTATCGAATTTGTAAAATTTGGCAAAAGTATGCAGTGAAGACCAAGTCGCTGCCTTACAAATCTGTTCAACAGAAGCCTCATTCTTGAAAGCCCATGTGGAAGCCACTGCTCTGGTAGAATGAGCAGTAATTCTTTCAGGAGGCTGCTGGCCAGCAGTCTCATAGGCCAAACGGATGATGCTTTTCAGCCAAAAGGAAAGAGAGGTAGCAGTCGCTTTCTGACCTCTCCTCTTACCAGAATAGATAACAAACAAGGAAGATGTTTGTCTGACATCCTTTGTTGCTTGTAAATAGAACTTTAAAGCACAAACTACATCAAGATTGTGTAACAGATGTTCCTTCTTCGAAGAAGGATTAGGACACAGAGAAGGAACAACTATTTCCTGGTTAATATTCTTGTTAGAAACAACTTTAGGAAGAAAACCAGGCTTGGTACGCAAAACTACCTTATCTGCGTGGAACACCAGGTAAGGTGAATCACACTGTAAGGCAGATAATTCTGAAACTCTTCGAGCAGAAGAGATAGCTACTAAAAACAAAACTTTCCAAGATAACAACTTAATATCTATGGAATGTAAAGGTTCAAACGGAACCCCTTGAAGAACTGAAAGAACTAGATTTAGACTCCATGGCGGAGTCACAGGTTTATAGACAGGCTTGATTCTGACTAAAGCCTGAGCAAAAGCTTGAACGTCTGGTACCTCTGCCAGACGCTTGTGTAAAAGGATAGACAGAGCGGATATTTGTCCTTTTAAGGAACTAGCTGACAAACCTTTCTCCAATCCTTCTTGGAGAAAGGAAAATATCCTGGGAATCCTAATCTTACTCCATGAGTAACCCTTGAATTCCCACCAACAAAGATATTTCCGCCATATCTTATGGTAGATTTTCCTGGTGACAGGCTTTCTAGCCTGAATCAGAGTATCTATAACTGACTCAGAGAACCCACGCTTTGATAGAATTAAGCTTTCAATCTCCAAGCAGTCAGACGTAGAGAAACTAGATTTGGATGCTTGAACAGACCCTGTATTAGAAGATCCTGCCTCATTGGCAGTGTCCATGGTGGGACAGATGACATGTCCACTAGGTCTGCATACCAAGTCCTGCGTGGCCACGCAGTCGCTATTAGAATCACCGAAGCCTTCTCCTGCTTGATTCTGGCGACCAGACGCGGGAGGAGAGGAAACGGTGGAAAAACATAAGCCAGATTGAAGGACCAAGGCGCTGCTAGAGCATCTATCAATACTGCCTTGGGGTCCCGGGACCTGGACCCGTAGAGAGGAAGTTTGGCGTTCTGACGGGACGCCATCAGATCCAATTCTGGAGTGCCCCATAGCTGAGTCAGCTGGGCAAATACCTCCGGGTGGAGTTCCCACTCCCCCGGGTGAAAAGTCTGACGACTTAGAAAATCCGCCTCCCAGCTGTCTACTCCTGGGATGTGAATTGCTGAGAGATGGCAGGAGTGATCCTCCGCCCACCTGATTATCTTGGTTACTTCCGTCATCGCTAGGGAACTCTTTGTTCCCCCCTGATGATTGACGTAAGCTACAGTCGTGATCTTGTCTGACTGAAATCTGATGAATTTGGCCGCAGCTAGTTGAGGCCATGCCTGAAGAGCGTTGAATATCGCCCCCAGTTCCAGAATGTTTATCGGGAGAAGCGTTTCTTCCCGAGACCATAAGCCCTGAGCTTTCAGGGAGTCCCAGACCGCACCCCAGCCTAACAGACTGGTGTCGGTCGTTACAATGAGCCACTCTGGCCTGCGGAAAGATATTCCCTGAGACAGGTGGTCCTGAGACAACCACCAGAGAAGAGAATCTCTGGTCTCCTGGTCCAACTGAAGTTGAGGAGACAAATCTGCATAATCCCCATTCCACTGTTTGAGCATGCATAGTTGCAGTGGTCTGAGGTGTATCCGACCAAAAGGGACTATGTCCATTGCCGCTACCATTAATCCGATTGCCTCCATGCACTGAGCTACAGATGGTCGAGGAATGGAATGAAGAACTCAGCAAGTAGTTAAAAGTTTCAACTTTCTGACCTCCGTCAGAAATATTTTCATTTCTACTGAATCTATTAGTGTTCCTAGGAAGGGAACCCTTGTGAGTGGGGACAGAGAACTCTTTTTGACGTTCACCTTCCATCCGTGAGACCTCAGAAAGGCCAATACAATCTCCGTGTGAGCCTTGGCTCTGTGAAAGGACGGCTCCTGAATTAAGATGTCATTCAAATAAGGCGCCACTGCTATGCCCCGCGGTCTTAGAACCGCCAGAAGGGACCCTAGCACCTTTGTGAAAATTCTGGGAGCAGTGGCTAAACCGAATGGAAGAGCCACAAACTGGTAATGCTTGTCTAGGAAAGCGAACCTGAGGAACTGATGATAATCTTTGTGTATAGGGATATGCAGGTACGCATCCTTTAGATCCACGGTAGTCATATATTGACCTTCCTGGATCATAGGTAAGATTGTCCGAATGGTCTCCATCTTGAATGATGGGACTCTGAGGAATCTGTTTAGAATTTTTAGATCCAGGATTGGTCTGAAAGTTCCTTCTTTTTTGGGAACCACAAACAGGTTTGAGTAAAAACCCAGACCTTGTTCTGCAATTGGAACTGGGTATATCACTCCCATCGTATGTAGATCTTCTACACAGCGTAAGAACGCCTCTTTCTTTGTCTGGTCTGTAGACAGACAAGAAATGTGGAACCTTCCCCTTGGAGGGGAGTCCTTGAATTCTAGAAGATATCCCTGGGAAACAATCTCTAATGCCCAGGTATCGTGAACATCTCTTGCCCAGGCCTGAGCGTAGAGAGAGAGTCTGCCCCCTACTAGATCCGGTCCCGGATCGAGGGCTACCCCTTCATGCTGTCTTGGTAGCAGCTGCAGGCTTTTTGGCCTGTTTACCCTTATTCCAGCCCTGGTAAGGCTTCCAGGTTGCCTTGGGCTGTGAAGCGTTACCCTCTTGCTTTGCAGCTGTAGAGGCTGAAGCCGGAACGCTCCTGAAGTTACGAAAGGAACGAAAATTAGCTTTGTTTCTAGCCTTAAAGGGCTTGTCCTGAGGGAGAGCATGGCCCTTTCCCCCGGTGATTTCTGAAATAATCTCTTTCAATTCTGGCACGAAAAGGGTCTTTCCCTTGAAAGGGATATTTAATAATTTGGATTTTGACGACACATCGGCCGACCATGACTTGAGCTAAAGCGCTCTGCGCGCCATAATGGCGAAACCTGAATTTTTTGCCGCTAACTTAGCTAATTGCAAGGCGGCATCTGTGATAAAGGAATTAGCTAGCTTTAGAGCCTTAATTCTATCCATAATTTCGTCATATGAGGTCTCCGTCTGGAGCGACTCCTCCAGCGCCTCAAGCCAGAAAGCCGCTGCAGTAGTTACAGGAATAATGCAGGCAATAGGTTGGAGAAGGAAACCTTGTTGAACAAAAAGTTTCTTAAGTAAACCTTCTAATTTTTTATCCATAGGATCTTTAAAAGCACAACTGTCTTCAATTGGTATGGTTGTGAGCTTAGCAAGTGAAGAAACAGCCCCCTCTACCTTAGGGACCGTCTGCCACGAGTCCCGCCTGGGGTCAGTTATGGGGAACATTTTCTTAAAAATAGGGGGGGGAACAAAAGGGACACCTGGTCTGTCCCACTCCCTAGTAACAATATCCGCAACCCTTTTAGGGATCTGAAACGCATCAGTGTATACAGGGACCTCTAGGTACTTGTCCATTTTACAAAAATTTTCTGAGTGGCTAATACCTCCCTGAGCAATAAGCGGAGGTGTTCCAGTTTAAATTTAAACGCTAATGAATCTGATTCTGCCTGATGAGAAACCTTTCCTGAGTCGGAAATTTCTCCCTCAGACATCAAATCCCTCACCCCCACTTCGGAGTGTTGTGAGGGTACATCAGGTAGGGCTACCAAAGCTTCAGACTGCTCATAATCTGTTCTTAAAACAGAGCTATCGCGCTTTGCAGGAAAAACTGGCAGTTTGGATAGAAAGGCCGCAAGGGAATTATCCATGACTGTCGCTAGTTGTTGCAATGTAATAGGGGCAGATGCACTAGAAGTACTAGGCATCGCTTGAGCGGGCGTAACTGGTTGTGACACATGGGGAGAGATAGGCGGACTATCCTCATTACCTTCAGTCTGAGAATCATCTAGGGCCACACTTTTAAGTGCAACAATATGATCTTTAAAGTGTATAGACATATTAGTGCAATTGGGACACATTCTGAGAGGGGGTTCCACCATGGCTTCTAAACACATTGAACAAGGATTTTCCTTAGTGTCAGACATGTTTAACAGACTAGTAGCATACACAAGCAGGCTTGGAAAACACTTTAATCAAATAAAAAACACAATTTGAAAAACGTTACTGTGCCTTTAAGAAATAAAAAGAGCACACAATTTTACAAAACAGTGAAAAATGCACCAATCCTTTTGAAATTTAATATGATTGCACAGCAAGTTTCAGATCGATTAACCCCTTAATGCCCAAACTGGAGCAGCCTAAAGCCAACAACCGGTTAATAAACTACAGCACCTTGCCACAGCTTACTGCTATGGCCCTACCTGCCCTTAGGGATCAGTTTTGGGGAAATAAAGCTTCTTCTAGGCCCTCAATCAGCAGCTGGACCCTCCATGTGAAGCAGCATGAAACAGCCTTTCAATTCTAAGTGCGCATCTGAGGTGCGAAATTAGGCCCCTCCCACTCCACTCCGGAGTTGTGAGGCCTACAAAAATCACTTCTAAGTGACTAAATTTATGCCATGTGGATAATAACCCCAGTAAAACACTCCAAAGTGCTTAAAAAGGTGACTCCAACGAGTATTTCTTAATAAATAATCGATTGCCCTGCCTTAGTGTCAACCAGCCTATTTAGCCCTGTCATGTAAGCATTCAATTCTATACAAAGTCTCAGAACATAGCTTACCCTCCCCACGTGGGGATCTTGTCAGTCTTCTAGCATTATCTCAGTCTTGTCTAGAAATAAATGACTAAACATACCTCATTGCAGTCAAGCCTGCAAACTGTTCCCCCCAACTGAAGTTTTCTGGTACTCCTCAGTCCTGTGTGGGAACAGCAGTGGATTTTAGTTACAACATGCTAAAATCATTTTCCTCTCAGCAGAATTCTTCATCACTTTTCTGCTAGAGAGTAAATAGTACAAACCGGTACCATTTAAAAATAACAAACTCTTGATTGAAGATATAAAACTACAAATCTAACAAAACATTCACTTTACCCTCCCGTAGAGAGACCCTAGTGCTTAGAGCCGGCAAAGAGAATGACTGGGGGTGGAGCTAGAGGGGGGGCTATATGGACAGCTCTGCTGTGTGCTCTCTTTGCCACTTCCTGTAGGGAATGAGAATATCCCACAAGTAAAGGATGAATCCGTGGACTGGATACACCTTGCAAGAGAAAACAATAGTTCAAGTTATATCTGTCCCTTTAAGACAGTAGAATCATTAAACTATCTAGGGATCAAAATCCATAAGGATCCAGCGGCTTGGTACAAGTTACATTTTATACCCTATTTTGAAAAATATAAAAAAGATCTAGACAATTGGATGTCGCTACCTATTTCACTTTCATCTCTATGATTAAGACCATCTTTTTTCCACAATTACTATATGAATTGCAAAATATACCTATTTTGAGCAAGGCTAGAGATATTACTCTTTAGAAACGTAAACGGATTTCCTTACATAACCTTAGTTTACATACTAAAGCAGGTAGCTTAGCGCTACCTAATCTTAGGTACTACAATCTAGTATCGTTAAGCAAATATATTTTAGATTGGATAACCCAAAAAGAATACATAACTAATTTGCAATTGGAATTAGGAATAGTATCACCATTTTCCTTGAAGTCTCTTTTGCATTTATCTAAGATAGAAATAGCCAGGATGGGGATATTTTTATATCCCATTTTGGCATGGCAATAACTTTGTGAAGAACTTAATATTAATTGGAAATCCTCCAAATACCTACCAATATGTGGAAACCCAAAATTTCCTGTAGGGATATCCTCCAAAACTTTTAATTATTGGTTCAATAAAGGCTTTAACAATGTGATTCAAATAAGGGAAGATATTTAAAGGTATTGCTAAATAATTTGCAGACCTACAAAATGAGTTTGCTATACATAAACATAGCTTCTTTGCCTATTTACAATTCAGACATTTCTATGGAAAACTTAGGGAGGATAATAATTCAGACTGGAAGCTAGGAGACATTAACCCAGTTATTAATGTTTAAAAACAACGTAACTATTCTATCTCCTTTATGTATAATATTCTACTTAACAGGGCGGATCAGATACATTTAAATGAGTTATTGACAAAATGGAAAATAGATTTCCCGTAATTACATTACAATTGAAGAAATTGAGGATAGTTTTAGACTGGCTCAAAAAGCAACTGCTACAATCTCTTGGAGGGAATCACATTGTAAACTTCTAAATAAGGTCTATGTAACTCCTGCACAACTTAAAAAATGGTATTGAATGGATACCAATGTTTGTATTAAATGTAGTAATGCTAATGCAGATTTAATGCACTGCTTTTGGGGGTGTCTGAAAGTTAAACAGTTTTGGAATAGGGTTTCTGGCTATCCCAAAGTTTAGATCATGAATTTGTTATAAACCCACAAGATATATTTTTTTTGTGTAACTATAAAAGAAACAAACAATATAAGACAATACAATAATTTTATGTGGTCGTAACTTAATTCTGCTGAACTGGAGGTCTGGGAATGCACTTTCTTTCCAAACTTTTAAAGCTATGATTGCCAACACAATTATCTTAGAACAATACTATAGTGATACCAATTCAGAGGGAAAAAATGGAGAAGTATCTCTATAAATGGTTAGGCCCGATGAAAAATTTCCTCCCTACGATACAACAATTTATAGTTAACTTTAAAAAAACAACTTTCTTTGACGCCTGCATTCAATCGGGTATACTACTCGTTGAATGGGTATGAATGGATATAATAGGTGGGTAATAACTAGGGGAATTAGGGGGTGAGGGTGGTTCAGGGAGGGTGGGGCGGCAGAGGATGAGTGAGGTTAACGTCCCTTTTTTTTTTTTGTGTTGTGTGGTGTTTTTGTTTAATCTTTGTTTGATTGTCTGTCCGGAAGTGTAGAGAGTTTTAGGCAAAAGAGAAAAAATTAAAACTGTCCATCAGTATCTAAAATGACAGATTAGTGGGTTTATTCTTTTGACTTCTTTAAGTAGGAGGTTAAGCCTAATGCCAAAAGCTCAGATATTCGGGCTAAAAAACTATTCTTTGGATTTGTTTATTCTAGTTCATGGGGTATGACGAGTAGGTTCGGTGGTGTATTCTTTGGACCAGGTTTAGGTTTATTTTTTTATTTTTTTTTATGTAACAATTTAACTGTTTGTGTTATTATCCTAAAAATACTCTGTGAGATGTAATGAAAATATGAATCAAGCAAGTTGATTTTCTGCTTTATGTGTTTAATCCACCCTGCGAGGTGAGATGAAATTATGAAATTAACCCATCTTAATTTGTTTTCTTCTTTCTGTTACACTGTTGGTTTATAAATAAAAAAATAAAAAAAAGCAATGGTATATTCAGTATAGGAGCATCCATTAAAAAAACAACAACTTTGTAATAATTTTTTAACCATTATTGTTTAGATAAAACAGATATTTTGGTTATGCACCATTTACACAGCACTATCGTGACTGTTAAAGGGACGATAAAGTCAATATTACAAATGTTCATGATTCAGATAAAGCATGCAATTTTTATACAACTTTCCATTTTACTTTAGTTTTACTCTTCAATAAAAGATCATGAGAGAATGAAGTACATTTGCTAACAGAAGTAAATTGGAAAGTTGTTTAAAATTGTATTCTCTATCGGAATCATGAAAGTTTACTTTTGACTTGACTGTCCCTTTAAGCCACAAAAAGCCACTCCTCTAGGAGAATGGACAGTTTTTTTATTGTACCTTGTTCTAAGCCGCAGATTTCATGATGCCAGAAGGCAGGTAGGACAAATGAACTGGTACAACTCACATAGTACTTCCAGCCCCTGACAGTGTTGTGTATTTACTGTCAGAATTACTGTGGTGTGGAAAAAAACACATATGGGGAAAAAAAGAAAAAAAACCCATAGAGCTGTAAAATGTTGTTTATACAGAGTAAACGTTTTGCACATCAGTAACACTCTTTCTGCTTTACATTTTGTGTATTTTGTAATGTCTTCTCTCCCCACTCATTGCTACTTTATTTCTTCCTATCATTTTTACTTAATCAGTATTTCTTCCTACATTTCCCTATCACCCTTCTACATCACTTTTACCAAACAAACTTTTTCACACCTTTAAAAAAATAATAAATAAAAATCATAATCAGAGCTAATTTTAGATTATTACTTTCTGTCGTGTATACTGTCATGTATTTAGAAGCAGCAAAGTCAAAATTAAACTTTCATGCTTTAAATAAAACTTAAAATAACAATTGAAAAAAAAAAAACTTTTCAATTCACTCTAGTTATCAAAATGTGCACAATCTCTTTATATGCCACATGATGGGGGGGGGGGGGAATAGAACTTTGAAATGTATCAGAACAAAATCTACTACCTATCTGTAATTCACACTTAGGACCTAATGATCTAAAGCTCTCTGCTCAGATGAGATGTTCTAAGATGTCTCACCAGTACGGCGAGATCCCTCAAATAATTTTAGAAACACAAATTTTACCTTGAGAGATGTTTATCTCACTATGCTGGTTATGTATGTGAAGGAGAGACTCCTATATTACAATATAAAATCTAAACAAAAGAAATATCCCAAAGATTTGTCTCCATGCCAGCGATTGTTCGATCATCACTGTTATTACCTTGTCTTTTTATTATGCATGTGTTAATTATGCATTTCTACTGAATTCAGTGGTCCTTTAAACACGGACATCTTCTTTAAAGGCATAACTAATTTAAAGGCAGTGCTTTTATCACTGTAATTAGGGGTCTTGGTGATAGTAAAGTGCAGTAAACAGTTTTTATAGTCTACCCTCCTGACACTCAACTGCAAAGATATGTTTCATATAAAATACTATTTAAAAATCTATTATTGTGCTTTTTTTTTTTTTTTAAACACAAAAATGGATATTCATTTGCACTAAAACAACTGAGGAGGTTGTCCCTATCAACTAGTGATATATATCTGGGTAACATTCTACAGGAACATATACAGAATTTCACTGCTTACACGTTCAGTAGAAGCTTTCAGGACGTTCAAAGTCTTTACTCCTTTTGGTAGATGAAATTCATGTTTCTCATAATCTGTGCTAAACAAAGTAGTTTGGGTTCTTGGATCAACAAATTCCATGCCAACGTCACTAGTAATTGAAGTCTTGTTTGTATCCACACTAAGCGTGGTTGAGCCCTGCTGAAAAATTACCTGTATAGAAAACAAATGTAAATAATGCATCAACAGTTTTTTTTTGTTTTTTCAAAGAAAAACATCACATGGTTTCAATAGCTCTTCATGGGAAATACTGCCTAATAGCAAGCACTGAGAGAATATATTCTATGGATAAACCAATTCCACTATAGTTTATCAAACACCAAACATTTTTAGAAGTGCAGAGATCGGTGTCTAGCGCTGGTGCTAACAGGTTATTGGTATTAAGGGAATAGGTCTGTACACTGTTCACTGCTGTGTAGTAAATGAAGCTGTGCCAGGCAATATGCAGCATATTCAGGTATCTGAGCTATAGCCTAAAGCATATTATACAGCAAAGCAAGCTGAATAAACGTATATTGCAGTGTGGTTTGATATTCATTACTTAAAGGGACATGAAACCCAAAAAAATTTCTTTCATGATTCAGATAGAGACTACACTTTTAAACAACTTTCTAATTTACTTCTATTATCTAATTTGTTTTTTTTCTCTTGGTATCATTTGTTGAATTAGCAGCAATCAGCTAATGGTTTCTAACTGAACTCATGGGTGAGCCAATCACAATCGATATACAGTATATATATATATATATATATATATATATATATGCAGCTACCAATCAACAGCTAGAACCTATGTTCTCTGCTGCTCCTGAGCTTTCCTAGATAAAGCTTTCAGCAAAGGATGAAAAGAGAAGGAAGCAAATTAAATAATAGAAGTAAATTGGAAAGTTGTTTAAAATTGTATTCTCTATCTGAATCATCAAAGAAAAATTTTGGTTTTCATGTCCCTTTAACTCAGTTTTAAATTTCAATATTGTTTTAAATGTTTTTTTCTTATGAATCAATGATATATCAGCAACAAAACGCTAAATATTAATATTTTTTACGTTATGGATTTAAAAGAAAATTTTACATTTTGAAGAAAAGAAAAAATAGGTACCAAGGCTACTCAATTTTTGTAAAAAAAATAAATAAAAAGTTTGTCACAAATTTGGACACCCCCCCTCAAAATGATCTGCCATACCTGCACAAGACCATCAATCAAGAAACATTCTGTAGGTCTTTTCATCACATAGGCATGACAATCAGACTGACAATATGGGTTTATTTTTATCATTGGCATTTATTACGTTTTTTTATTTAATTGAAGCATAACTAATAAATATGCACATCTTTAAAAAAAAAAAAAAAATCAATGTACGCCACAATAATTTTTTCCAGCCGGCATTATAAAGTAGCTGGAAATAACGGGGAGGCGGCAGCGCAATACTTTTGTAATATAACATTTTCTGCCATACAAAGCACAAATTAATTGCATAACAAATTTATTGTATGATAATTTGTGCAATAAACATTAAACATTTTAGTATTTGCTAATTTTAGCTTAATCTTGGCTTAAATTTTAGCCAGGTGGTCAGTAAATTCACCGGGTGGTGCGCTCATTAAAAACCTCCAGCGGAGAACACTGAAAAGTATCATGACTAGTGCACAGTGTAAAAATAGAATGTTAGCAAGTGTTCTTTCTAAATAAATGGGAAAAAAGTTTCATGTATGAAACAACTTGCCTATTATAACACTCTGTACTTACTCACAGAGGTCTGTTTAACATGATTTAAAGGGAAATTAAACTGCTGAAAACTACTTTAACAAAATGGCTATTATTCACAGTGTTACTGATTTTCCTTCTTCGCCTGCAGAGCTGTTCTCTTATTTTAACCCTTTACAGGTGCTGGTTGGTGAAGCTTGGCATTTTCATACTGGCAACTGCCATCTTGAAGCTCATGTATTGTTACACCCTGTGACAGAGGTGGTGAACAATCACAGAACAATCATGTTTGTCACAGCTGTATTGTGCACATTGGGTTAGCACACACAATACATACCGGTAACTTTCTACAGGTTTATACATAGTTTAAACCATATTTAAAAAGGCCACATGAATGATACAGAGCAATGTAACCACTGCTTTAATGTTAAGCCCCTGCTTTGTATCATACATGCAATACAGCTGTCAAACAACTGTCACTGATCTGACAATGCACACTCTGTCACAGACTGCCAGAATACCCAGTATGGCAACACCCAGTATAAAGATGAGGGGCTGGACCAACTGGCACCAGTAAGGGGTTAAAAAAATAGAATGGCTTTAAAGAAAACTACAGCACAGGAGGAAAAACATTAGCATGGTGAGCAGTAACCATCCTATAGTAATGGTGCCCAGCAGTTTAATGTCCCTTTAAGATGTTTTAAAACATTACATTGAAAATACCACTGCACACAAAATGAGAAATAGCTGACAACTTTCAGACAAAATACTGGAGAATGCACTAAATCTAATATTTTTATGTCATCACTACAGAAAATGAGTTACTAACAGCAGAGGAAATTTCTGTTTTAGTTTCAGAATTTCTTTAAACATATTAAGCTAAAAGGGACATTAAACCCAAAATGTTTCTTTCATGATTCAGGTAGAGAATACAATTTTAAACAATATTCCGATGTACACTACTTCTATTATCTAAATTCCCCTCATTCTTTAGATATCCTTTGTTGAAGGAATAGCAATGCACATGGGTGAACTAATCACACAAGGCATCTGTGTGCAGCCATCAGTCAGCAGCTACTGAGCCTATCTAGATATGCTTTTCAGCAAAGGATATCAAGAGAATGAAGCAAATTAAATAGAAATAAATTATAAAAGTTGTTTTAAATTGTATGCTCTTTCTAAATCATGAAAGAAAAAAAATGAGGGTTTCATGTCCCTTTAATTGTATTGCAAACAATTTTGATAATTTCCACCAGCAATCAATCTGTACATGTTATACGGCATATTGATATTAACATAAATAAATACAAATAACTAACGGGCTGGTTATTTCCTGTGATCACTAGATCCTCATTGAGTCGTCCTCCCACAGTACTTTTGTATAACGGATGTATCACTCCCATGTCCGATACTTGTTTAAATCGGAGTAGGCCACTCTCATGGAATTCCATACTCTCACAGCCATTGGGACCAATACGAATCACAACCCAAATAACCAACGTGATCTAGAAGAACAAGAGAGTAAAAATATGTGATAGTAGCTTTGCGTTGCTGTAAACAATCACGGTCCGCTGGCTCCAGTACAATTTTATTTAAAGGAAAATAATTACAGAAAACATAAATATTATAGTGCATTGTAGATTTGAGTTGATTTATCAAATATGATGTAAAGAGATACACTGTTAATAGTAAGAAGCATACTTACTCACATATATACGCAATTCACCTAGCTTATGGCACAAATGATCATCAACATGCAGGGACCTTCAAAAAAGAACTGATATTTATTATTTAAAGCAAGCCAAGTGTTTTGTTAAAGGCAAATTTAAAGGGATAGAAAGGTTAAAAATTAAATTTGAAATAGAAACAGTTTTGCAATATTAGCAAAAACGAGTCATACGCAGTTACGCACATATCTTGTGAGGTCCTGTGCACCAGTATTCAAACACTACCAGTTCTCAGATAGTCAGCAGTGGCTTGTAGGACACAAACTATGTCTTTAGAAGCAATACACACCACCGCCAGCTCTCTGAGCAGGTATATGGGATATGTAGGATAAGTGCGTATCCTACTGAAAAACATAACTTTTACTAGAAGCATTTTTGCTAATGGAAGTATACTGCAAAAATACCTATATTTTGATTTGAAATACATTCATGCACATTTCAATGTTGACCTTTCTATCCCTTTAAACTGTAACAAATATAACATTATGTCCGCCCTTACTGTGTGGACATTTATAGACCTGTCTTTATGGATTTATTTTAAAAAACAAAAAACAATTTGTATTAGATCTATCTAGATTCTGGAAATTCACACTAATCTCAGGAACCCTGCTGAGATATAGATTCAACATAAATGGAGAAGACTTTCCAGACATCTTCGAATACCTGCTATTCTCTAGAGCAAGTCCATTTAAAAAGCATGCAAAGCCTCTTATCAGCTGTTATCCATTGGATAACTATACATGCAGAGAAAATATCACAAGTTGTAATGCAGAAAATGTGTATTTACTAGGTGGGATTATTCTTGAAATTGAGAAAAAAAACACATTTCAACTAAGTAATTGATGAGCTGAGAACATGTAAGACTGATATGCTCAGACTTGCATTTTTTTTATTTATTTTTTAATAGAGGGACCAATGGCACTACTAAGTTAAACAAACGCTCCCATATAAGTGATTATCAAAGAATTTGTTAACATAATCTGGGGAGGTGCATGTACTAAGTATATGCTAGAGACTCATCAGTAAAGATCTGAAAAAAGAGTACAAATATAGCACTCATAACGTGGTCAGTTTGTATTAGAATAAATATGGTGGTATAAGGCAGGAGAAATAAATAAAACTTAACCTTTATTAAATTAGCTAAAAGGAAAAAAAGAATTACACACTTTTGAAATATGCATATGCTTGTATAGGAAATTAAATTATGACAGAGTATGGAATCCGTGGCTTTAAATATTCTCTGTAAGTAAGGTTGCTTGGGATTCTTGTTTGACTCTGTAATAATTGAGGTATAGATATCCTATAATGGCTATAAATACGCTGGAGTGCCAAATTATTGGCAGATAATCTTTCCAGAAATACCAGATATATCTATTAATACCATTGGCTATAATAGTGTCTACCAGATTGTAGTTCAGAAGATACGACTATATAATTAAGAGGGGTCAGTATTGTACCTCTTGTATAGAGATGCCCAAATGTGGACAAATAACCTTATTGAAAATGTCATATATACCTATTAAATACCTTTTACTGAAATAGTGCTTGCCTCATTATGATTCAAAAGAGATAATTGGCCATACCTTTGCCTTGGGTTCCGTTATTAAATTATTGACCATATAAATATCTTATTTTGGGTGAAATAAAGGGGTCGGAATACTCTTAAAAACAAGCCAATCACAGTGTACTGCAAACAAATAAGAATACTAAGATCTATTGGAATACCTATTAATACTGTTTCTGTGAAAACATAGACATGGGCTTGGCATGATGTTCGTACTTTTGAATTAAGAGTGATGGGCAGATGCTATGGCATTAATACTCTGTGCCAGATTATAAACAGATGAACTTTCTGGGAATACCAGATGTACCTATTAATACCGTTAATAGTGGTTATTATTATTATCGGTTATTTGTAGAGGGCCAACAGATTCCGCAGCACTTTAAACAGAGGGTAGTACAACAAAACAATTAAAGGGATCAGATGGGTATTGGGCCCTGCCAAGAGTTGCACTGTTGTAATTAGCTCTTAAGAAGGTGATCTACAAACAGCTGGACTTAAGGGGGTTCAGGGGATAGCAATGGAGGAGTGGAACTGGTATAAAGTAAGTTTAGCGTAGGTTGTTAGCGTAGGTTGTATGCATCCCTGAACAGTAGAGTCTTTAGGGAGCGCTTCAAGCTGTTAAAACTAGGGGAGAGTCTTGTGGGGCGAGGCAGAGAGTTCAACAAGATGGGAGCCAGTCTGGAGAAGTCCTGTAAACGGGAGTGCGATGAGGTAACTAGAGAGGAGGAGAGTAGGAGGTCATGAGCAGAGCGAAGGGGACGGGAGGGAGAGTATCTGGAGACAAGGTCTGAGATATAGGGGGAGCAGTGCAGTTGAGGGCTTTGTATGTCAGAGTGAGAATTTTGTGTTTGATCCTAGAGGCAAGAGGAAGCCAGTGAAGGGATTGGCAGAGAGGAGCAGCAGATGAAGAGCGACGTGTAAGGAAGATGAGTCTGGCAGAGGCGTTCATTATGGATTGTAAGGGAGCTAGGCAGCAGGTGGGGAGACCAGAGAGGACAGAGTTGCAGTAATCAAGGCGGGAAAGAATGAGAGAGTGGATTAAAATCTTAGTTGTGTTTTGTGTAAGGAAGTGTCTAATTTTGGAGATGTTTTTAAGGTGGAAGCGGCAGGCTTTAGCCAAGGACTGAATGTGAGGAGTGAAGGAAAGATCTGAGTCAAATGTGACCCCGAGACATCGGGCATGCGGGGTAGGGGTAATGATGAGGTTGTCGACAGTTATAGAGATATTGGTGGTGGAGATTTTGGAAGAAGGGGGGAAAATGAGGAGCTCAGTTTTGGAGAGATTTAGCTTGAGGCAGTGAGAGGACATCCAGGAAGAGATGTGAGAAAGACAGTTAGTGACACTGGTTAGCAAGGAAGGAGATAGGTCTGGTGCAGAGAAGTAGATTTGGGTGTCGTCGGCATACAAGTGATATTGGAAACCATGGGACTTAATTAGGGAACCTAGTGATGACGTATAGATTGAGAAGAGAAGGGGACAGAGGACAGAGCCTTGCGGTACTCCGACAGAATGTGGTGATGGGGCAGAGGAGGCCCCAGAGAAGGCTACACTGAAGGTACGGTTTGATAGTTAGGAAGAGAGCCACGAAAGGGCTGTGTCACAGATGCCGAAGGATTGGAGGGTTTGGAGCAAAAGAGGGTGGTCAAAGGCTGCGGACAGATCAAGGAAGATAAGCAGAGAGAAGTGGCCATTTGATTTTGCTGTAAGTAGGTCGTTGATGACCTTAACAATAGCTGTCTCTGTGGAGTGATAGGGACGAAATCCTGATTGCAGTGGGTCAAGAAGGGAGTTTAACGTAAGGAAATGGGATAGGCGTGCATATACTAGTTTTTCGAGAAGCTTTGAGGCAAGAGGGAGGAGGGACATAGGGCGGTAGTTGGATGGGGAGGTAGGATCAAGGGAAGGTTTTTTGAGGATAGGTGTGACCAGTGCATGTTTCATCGATGAGGGAAATGTACCAGTGCTGAGGGAGAGGTTGAAAATGTGTGTTAGTATAGGGGTAAGGGTAGCAGAGAGGGAGAAGAGTAGCTGTGAGGGGATAGGGTCAATGGGACAGGTAGTGAGGTGAGAGTGCAGTATAAGTGCCGAAACTTCTTCCTCAGTAACAGGGGAGAATGAACTAAGTTTCAGGTTATGAGGGCTGTGGTTGAGTGAGAGCATTTGAGGGGGGGAGAGAATGGAATTATGTTGAGAGCTGATTTCATGTCTGATGGAGTCAATTTTTTTAATGAAGTGACTGGCAAAGTCTTGAGCTGACAGAGAAGTTGTATTAGGAAGTGGGGGAGGGCGAAGGAGAGTATTGAAAGTGGAGAACAGACGTTTTGGGTTTGAAGAAAGATTAGAGATAAGACTAGAGAAGTAGTGTTGCTTGTGGAGATTAAGGGCAGAATAGTAGGAGTTCAAGATGAATTTGTAATGAAGAAAATCAGCTGCACTCCATGATTTTCTCCAATGCCGTTTAGCAGTACGGGAAAATCTGCGTAGGTACCGTGTCAGAGGAGTGTGCCAGGGCTGAGGATGAGTGTGTGATTTCCGAGCAATGGTAAGAGGGATGAGATTGTCAAGGACGGATATAAGGGTGGAATTATAGTGGCAGATAGATTGTTCAGGGCAGGAAAAGGAGGAGAAGGATGAGAGGAGCGGTTTAAGGGAATTAGCAAGTTGTTGCTGATCTAAAGACATAATGCTTCTGTGACGTTTGGTGTGAGGAGTAGAAGGAGGGAGAGTTGTAGGAAGGGATGATATGTTGCAAGTAAGGAGATGGTGGTCAGAAAGAGGAAAAAGGGGAGTTTGAGAAGTTAGAGAGAGTGCATCGATAGCTAAAGATCATGTCAAGAGAGTGACCATCTTTGTGAGTGGGAGAATCAGTCCATTGTGACAGACCGAAAGACGAAGTGAGCTGTTTTCCAGAAGGCTACCTGTTGTAAGTTAGAGGGCAGATGAAGCAGCTGAGTGTAAAAGTCTGTGTATTTTCTCTGAGTTCTGGGAGAGGATGTGTTTGAAATCAAGCTGAAGGAGAGAGATATATTAGGTTAATGATAGGCCAGCAAAAGTGTGTTAAAGGAGTGGGAGGGTACATTTATGGACATTTAAGCTAAGGGTCAATCATGCAGAAACAAATAAACATCAACAAAATATTACAGAGATAAGACTGAGACTGAGGTATACAAGGGGTGAAATAAAACAATTAAACAAATAGACAGATAAATGGGCAAGAGCTGCTTAAACTAACTTAACATAATGAGCTATAGGTATGCAAATTATGACTAGCACAGTCTATAATTACAAAGTCATGGTAATATATACATTTAAAATAAAAACAAAACAAAAGGAATTATCACTAAATATACAAACACATACAATAAAACAACTTGGTAGGTAAAATATAATGAAGCCGTTTTCCAGAAGGCTACCTGTTGTAAGTTGTTAGAGGGCAGTTGAAGCAGCTGAGTGTAAAAGTCTGTGTATTTTCTCTGAGTTCTGGGAGAGGATGTGTTTGAAATCAAGCTGTTGTAAGTTAGAGGGCAGTTGAAGCAGCTGAGTGTAAAAGTCTCTGAGTTCTGGGAGAGGAATAATCGGTACTGTGGCACAAAGTATATAGGTGTCAAATTATTGGCAAATTTTCTGGAAATACCAGATATACCTATTAATACCATTTGCTTAAATTGGGCTCAGCAAGTAATGGCTCAAAAGAGACCAATGTCTATACCTTTTAATTACCAAGGTCAGTAAATAACCTATCTGGAAATACCAGATATACCTATTAATACTGTAGAAATAATTGCCTGAACAGATGAATAGGAAGAGACTGATGTCTATCAAACAAAAACAGTTAGGAGCACCAAAAAGCGAGTGAAAAACAAAATTTATTTACAGTTATTTTAACAAAAGGGTTAGTTAACCCCAGGGTAAGAGTGTGTTCACAAAAAAACGAAATACAGAGAACAAAAAGGCTGACCGGTTTCGGCGTCTGCCTTAATCCTAGCCTGCTTAAAATTGTTTGTAAATTCACAATTTAAAAACCCACCTCTGTGTTTCAATTGGGTGTGGAGTACACACCTTTAAAGTAGTTAACCAATGTTAAACATCAAATCAATTTAATTTGTTCAGACACCTGATTTCCCTACTGACTCACTGCTAATAGGTGTGGCGATGTCGGATCAGCCCTCCTAAAGTTTTAACTGTAAACTTTTCAATGCTGTCACCCAAACCGCATAAAAATGCTCATCGCCACGTCTATTCAACCAGTAAAAGTGGTATTTATCATCAGACATTTTGCTTATATAGCCAAAAAATTGCATTTGTATGATCACATTTATATGTTTACATATCTCAGTATATTGAACGCTCACAGATCCCTTGCGTTCTTTAAACATTACCACATCTTAAAAAGGAAAGAAAGAAAAGTTATCTGGGACCGCCTGGGTCCGAAGCTACTCACTGACTGATAGTGAATGTATCATCATAGCAAGGGATGCGCTTCCAGCTATTCAGATTGTGTATGTGTTTATTTGTTTACTAGAGTGACGTATAGTTCACACCTCTAGTTTCGCCCTATAGGCTTGCGTTCCCCTCAGCTGCCATAGCTAGACTACGCCTCTTCCTCGAGTGATGTGCGCGTAGGAGGTGTGTCGAATGACCCCTATTTCTTGATGAACAGATTTGCTAGTGGGACTGCTCTGACTTAATACCCTCACTTAATTAAAGTATATTTATCCCTAATGGGTATGACAGGATCACTCGGACCTGGAACCATGTTATACTTCCCCTAACGTGAATACCAAACTGTACATAATGCGAGTGCTTCGCTGCGGGGGATCAAGGCTCGTCATAATATTACGTTTAAACAGTAATTTCTATAGTTACAAATACGTTAATGGATTAGATAAGTGAATGGAATGTGTATGAATACTATGTTGCTTCACTCCCTGATACCTCATTATAAACATCTGGATATAGCACTTGAACCTTGAAAAGACAACATGTAATGAATTGCTATAATAAAGTACTTCCTCTCTAGTGTATGTTCATGATCAGTATTATAAAGTGGGGGATTGGGGAGAGGGAGTAAAGTATAGGAGGATGAGGGGAAATAGAAAAGTTGGGACTGGGCCTGAGGGGTAAGAAACTGCAATTACCAAAAATTAATTAAATCAAACTCTGAGTTTAGACCCTCCGGAGACCTGGTTCTCAACCGAAAGATCCAGAAGGCCTCCCTTTCACCCAGTTTTCGGGCTCTATCGAGCCCTCTGTTTTGTACTGGGACCTTCTCAATGATGGTCCACGAAAAGTACCTGGGATCTTTTTGGTGTGTCACCGAAAAGTGATTGATCAGAGGCATAGTTAGCTCCCCTGCTCTTATATCAGCCAGATGTTCCTTTATTCTAACTCGTGCCTCCCTGGTCGTTAGACCTACATACTGGAGGGCACAATGTGTACATGAAATTAGATATACCACGAAGTTTGACCGGCAATTTAAGCACAGTCTCTTCTGGAAAGTTTCACCCGTGACTAGGGACCTAAATGAATCTCCCACTACCACTCTCTCACACGCCTTACAGGAAAGAAAATTGCATCTATAAGTACCATTCAGTCTTAACCAGGT
Source organism: Bombina bombina (assembly GCF_027579735.1). Classification (NCBI taxonomy): domain Eukaryota; kingdom Metazoa; phylum Chordata; class Amphibia; order Anura; family Bombinatoridae; genus Bombina; species Bombina bombina. Next base: position 1,224,992,857 of record NC_069500.1, on the reverse strand, counting down.
TGAGCCACTGATTTCTTCCTGTTTCAGTTTAGTGGGGGCTATTATGTTACCTATCGTTCGATTCCTTTTGTAAGCGAATCGTATGCCTTCATTCACTATATCTTTTAATGCATCATCAGCCAAGAGAAGTTGATAGTTATTTTTGATTATCTGGCATATCTGATGGTACTGCCGTGAATAATCAGTTGTAAATTGAATTCTACTACCTTCATTTAGTTGTTCCTAACATTTTCTATCTTTTCTCCTGTTCCTGTTTTTGTTCTCCGGCTTGCTTTTAGATTGTTCTAGTAACCTGGCCCTGACCATTCTGCTGACTAGATTTCTTTCTCTAGTGACTATCGATTTTTGGTAACCTCTTTCTAGCAACCTTGTTGTAAGTTCATCAGCTTGTTTTTCATATATGTGTTGACTAGTGCAGTTTCTTCTTAAACAAATAAACTGCCCTCTCGCTACCCCTTTGAAAACCCTCCTTGGATGGCAGCTTGTTGCATGTAGGAGTGAGTTACCTGAGATCGGTTTTCGATAGGTTTCAGTCATAATTTTCTGACCTGTCTGGCCCTTCAGTGTGATATCTAGGAAGTTGACCGTATGTTCCTGAACCTCTGAAGTGAAACTGATCCCTACCGTGTTTTGGTTTAAACTCTTGATAAAGTCTTCTAGATCTTCTCTCGAACAGGTCGTCTATGAACCGTTTGTACCACACTATCTCCTGCCTGAAGGGGTTCCGTTCTCCAAAGACGTGGGAGAGCTCCCACCAACCCATGAATAGGTTGGCGTAAGAGGGGGCAAACTTGGCCCCCATTGCCGTCCCACGCTTCTGGAGAAAGAACTCCCCCTCAAACAGGAAATAGTTGTGGGTAAGAAGAAACTTGGTTATTCTTATAACATACTCAATAAATGCCTGATTCCCTGTATACCATCTGGAGAGAAAGAATTCTAAAGCCTCAAGTCCCTTTTCATGAGGTATAGTTGAATAAAGAGACTTAACATCAACAGTTAACCAATGATAATTGCTTTGCCAAGTTACTTCAGTAAGTAAATTGAGGACATGTTTTGTGTCAGCTAAAAAGCTCCAAAGGGTATTTACCATTGGCTGCAGGATGTCATCCAGCCATTCTGAAAGGTGTTCAGTGAGTGAGCCAATCCCGCTGACAATTGGTCTCCCCTGGACATTATCAGTAGACTTATGTACTTTCGGTAGGTGATTAAACACCGGTATAGCTGGATTCTGTACAAGTAGATACGTTTTAGTTTCCTGATCAATAAACCCCCGGTTCTACCCCATAATCCACCAGGGAGACCAATTGTCGCTGGAATGACTTAGTGGGGTCCTGTTGTAGTGTTTCATAGTCTGTTTCTGTTCTCAGCTGCCTCCAAGCTTCTTGAACAAATTTGTTTCTATCTTGAACCACAATGGCTCCGCCCTTATCAGCAGATCTTATCACCAAACCCCTGTTGTTTTTTAGGCTATCTAGAGCCTCCTTCTGTCTGCGTGTTATATTAGATTCCTGGCCCCTTTGCGTAGTGTATTGGAGCCTGACTAGATCACCTTCCACTCTTTTTTGGAATTTCTCCAAAAGGGGACCTCTACTTTGTAGGGGGTAAAATAAAGATTTGTTCTTTAATCTTGGAGTCCTTAGACTCCTAACCTCTTCCATCTCCCCTTGGAGAGATTCCAAGACCCTGACATCACATAGTTCCTGAAAATTCATGGCTGCGCTGCAAACCCCACTCTCTATCTCATTGTCTGCGGAACGTGGACTCTCATCTGATTCGTGGTACTCCCTTGTTTCTAACTTGAAATGCTTCTTAAGGGTCATATTGCGTATCATCTTGTTAACGTCCAAGAGGGTCTTAAATAGGTTAAAGTCCATAGTTGGTACAAAGGTTAGACCTAAGCTCAGAACCTCCAATTCAAATTTATTTAATACATAACGACAAATTAATAACATTTAGTCCCTGTAGTTTCCCCTCTTCCGTCCTCTTCTTTGGGGATATCTTCTTTGTTCCCTCGGTTGTTGATAATGCTCTAGAGTGTCTCTCCCCCCCCCCCCTTCTGATGTTCTTGGGGGTACCTGAAAAACCTGCTTGATCTGGGATCTTTCCGTATCTCCTGAGGGCCCTTGGCTTACTCTCGGTTGTGTCGGTTCTTCCCTGTAGTGTGTAGTAGTTGGTACTGAGCCTAGCCCCTTTTCTACTTCCCCTCATCCTCCTATACTTTACTCCCTCTCCCCAATCCCCCACTTTATAATACTGATCATGAACATACACTAGAGAGGAAGTACTTTATTATAGCAATTCATTACATGTTGTCTTTTCAAGGTTCAAGTGCTATATCCAGATGTTTATAATGAGGTATCAGGGAGTGAAGCAACATAGTATTCATACACATTCCATTCACTTATCTAATCCATTAACGTATTTGTAACTATAGAAATTACTGTTTAAACGTAATATTGTGACGAGCCTTGATCCCCCGCAGCGAAGCACTCGCATTATGTACAGTTTGGTATTCACGTTAGGGGAAGTATAACATGGTTCCAGGTCCGAGTGATCCTGTCATACCCATTAGGGATAAATATACTTTAATTAAGTGAGGGTATTAAGTCAGAGCAGTCCCACTAGCAAATCTGTTCATCAAGAAATAGGGGTCATTCGACACACCTCCTACGCGCACATCACTCGAGGAAGAGGCGTAGTCTAGCTATGGCAGCTGAGGGGAACGCAAGCCTATAGGGCGAAACTAGAGGTGTGAACTATACGTCACTCTAGTAAACAAACAAACACATACGCAATCTGAATAGCTGAAAGCGCATCCCTTGCTATGAGGATACATACACTATCAGTCAGTGAGTAGCTTCGGACCCAGGCGGTCCCAGATAACTTTTCTTTCTTTCCTTTTTAAGATGTGGTAATGTTTAAAGAACGCAAGGGATCTGTGAGCGTTCAATATACTGAGATATGTAAACATATAAATGTGATCATACAAATGCAATTTTTTGGCTATATAAGCAAAATGTCTGATGATAAATATCACTTTTACTGGTTGAATAGACGTGGCGATGAGCATTTTTATGCGGTTTGGGTGACAGCATTGAAAAGTTTACAGTTAAAACTTTAGGAGGGCTGATCCGACATCGCCACACCTATTAGCAGTGAGTCAGTAGGGAAATCAGGTGTCTGAACAAATTAAATTGATTTGATGTTTAACATTGGTTAACTACTTTAAAGGTGTGTACTCCACACCCAATTGAAACACAGAGGTGGGTTTTTAAATTGTAAATTTACAAACAATTTTAAGCAGGCTAGGATTAAGGCAGACGCCGAAACCGGTCAGCCTTTTTGTTCTCTGTATTTTGTTTTTTTGTGAACACACTCTTACCCTGGGGTTAACTAACCCTTTTGTTAAAATAACTGTAAATAAATTTTGTTTTTCACTCGCTTTTTGGTGCTCCTAACTGTTTTTGTTTGAGAGATTTTGTGGCCATTGTGAGCACACACAGCGAGTTAAAACACCTTCTAATTCCCCTATTGCGGATGCTTGGCAATTCCCAGCTTGGACACTCACCAGTTGCAAAGAGGAGCATCACAATAAAATCAACAGCACCGCAAGGATACATGATAAAGATTAACCTGAAACAGGACCGTGGTGAGTCTGTTTATGATACATACATATGTGATACCATTTGAACTGCATTGGAGAGTTCTATATATATATATATACATATAAGACATTTCTATTCTTATTTTGCTATTATCAGGGGAGATTGGGGTTGACCCACTGACATAGCATGACTATGAACTTTTGTCTGTCTAACCAAGCTGGATATGCAATGTGATTTATTATTATATCTGCATATGAAATCATACACATCGTACACACCCAACCTCAGCACCCCTATTTTTCTCTGACTGATGTCTATACCTTGTAATACCGTAATAGGTAAATAACTTTTCTAGAAATACTGGATATACCTATTAATATCGTTGTAGTGGTTGTCCAGGGCAAATAGTAACTCCGAAGAGACCAATGTCTTTACCTTTTAATTACTGTGGTTGCACGGTTGAATTGGTTAAATTCATTCTGAATCATAACTTTTTTGTATTCAATGATCAACAACTATTTACAAATTAGGGGAACAGCAATGGGTACGGCCTGTGCCCCCACATATGCCAACCTCTTCTTAGGCTGGTGGGAAAAAGAGATGGTGTTCACAGACAAGAATGCCCTTTATATGAAATGCATACCGTTATGGATACGTTACATTGATGAGATCATTTGGGAGGGATCCAAAACGGATTTGGATTCATTTTTACATCAACTCAATCAGAACAACATCAATATCAAACTAACATATGAATACAGTTTAACCGAAATAAGTTTCCTTGACCTTAAAATCATAAAAGATGATAGGTATTTTAATATTGGACCTATTTCGTAAAAAAAAACGGCTACTAATTATATTTTACATCATCAGAGCACACATGCCAAAAGTACCCTAAAATCGCTACCAACAGGCGAATTTTTACGTATACATTGTAACTGTTCATCTATGGATATTTTCAAAATAAGAGCTACTGAACTAGAAATAAGATTGAAAGCCAGAGGATACAGTAATAGAAGCCTTAAAAGAGCTAAACACAGAGCTCTATATATCCCCGGAACGGAACTTTTACATCCTAAAAATAAAAATAAGAAAGTTGATGAACATATAAGACTAATAACTACCTTTAATTCTCAGATAAAGGATGTATCTAATATCATCCAAAAGTCCTGGAATATTCTTCTGAATGATCCAGACTTAAATCAAACACTAGGAGACAGAGTGTCAATTTGCTACAGAAGATCTAGGAATCTCAAAGATCGTTTGGTCTAAAGCCATTTCATTAGAAAAAGGTCTTCAACTACATACCCAGGCAATTACTCATGCAAGAATTGCACATATTGCACTTACATGAATCAAACCAAACAAATCCGAGATAGATTTGGAAAGATGCATAAAATTAAGCACCATATTACATGCAACACTCATGAAGTAATATATGCCTTAAAATGCAATTGTGATTTGTACTATGTGGGTATGACTACCTGACCCATGAAGAAAAGAATAGGTGAACATATGAGTAACATCAGAAATGCTGAATCATATTTACGCAAAGGCAAAAAAATAACACAAGTAGCCAAACACTTTTTTCAAAAACACAAATCAAAAGTGGATGACCTATCATACTTTGGATTGGAAAAAATCTCACTAGGTATTAGAGGAGGCGACCTTGAAAATGCACTATTACAAGCGGAGTGTAGTTGGATTTATACACTAAACACTGTCAATCCCAATGGATTAAACGAGAACAATAATTATTATGTGTTCTTACCTAAATAATAAATAATTTTCAAACAAATTATAAATTACACTCTTATATTATTGAATAAAATAATCTGGATTGGAGAAACTACATAGTAAAAAAAAAACACACACAAAAAAAAAAACTTTTGTATATATGCACATTTTGACTTTTTCAGTTTCAATTTATGACAGCACTATAGTCACTCACTATCACAAATATGTTGTTTTATTTTGTTAAAACACATAAACACACTAAATTAGAACACACATATATTGCCTCCAACTTGAGGAACACATGCCTCATAATTTTATAATAGCAGTATTAATTTGTTTTTTTCATATCACACAATGAATTTACACACTCACCATCACACAAATATATTGTTTTATTCTGTTAAACCAAGTAAACACACTAAATTAGAACACACATATATTGCCCTCAATTTAAGGAACACATGCCTCATAATTTTATAATAGCAGTATTAATTTGTTTTTTTCATATCAGCAATCAATTTACACACTCACCATCACACAAATATGTTGTTTTATTCTGTTAAACCATGTAAACACACTAAATTAGAACACACATATATTGCCCTCAACTTGAGGAACACATGCCACATAATTTTATAATAGCAGTATTAATTTGTTCTTTTTATATCAATTCACACATTTTTTTTTATATGTCACTTTATTCACTATATTCTTAATTTTCACGTGAAGTTTTTACAATAAGCAGAAAATTAAAACTTATTTGAAGTTTCAAGTTTATTTTTTCTTTTGTAATTATTGTTCAAATAAAATCAAACAAACAATAGATTACGATACAATAATCTCTACATTCATTGGAAATTTTATATAAACAAGTGCCAAACAAGAATGACATAATTTACTATCATACTCGCATATGTTTAAAAAAAAATAGTGAACATCTGGGAACTACCCAGAATAAGAGAGTAGCTCCTAAAGATTTTTCGTTATACGAATAAATTTAATTCACATACACTCTCCAAAAAATCGCTAACACTTAAATTGATATTGTTTTTTGTAGTAAACACAAGAAATTGTTTTGTTGATTGTATATAGTTTAAAAAATATATTTTCACAAAACTTCTGTAATTTATCTGTTATCATAATAACTTGCAATCGAATCGCATCCAATAACATAACAAACCTTTTTAGCAGATATCGCTTTAATACATACAACTGTTTATCAAATGCAAATGTCAGATTGATACAGAGTTTCTAAATTAACATTGTTATTTCATTGTTTCTTATCCAAACTGATGTTTCCTCTTTAAGGTCATATCATTAGCTATTTACTAAATGTGAATGACAGTTCTCTGTATCAATATCTAACACACATTTGTTTTCAATGAACGTTATCCCATCCAATCGTAACACTTGATAATGTGATTGACAAATATGCAAACCAATAGAAATATACACTACCTATCAATGCAAGAACGATGAGTGTCTTTATAAATTAAAGTATAAAGCTGAAATTCATATTCCCATGATGTCAGTTTGATATATATCAATATAATATACCACATTATCGGCAGCATATATAGATGTTTTCTCATAAATTACGCTAAACTTTGGGAAGTAAACATACTTCAAATCTGTCCAATCCGCGAATCGGCTTTTGATTGACAGACATTAGGACCAATCCCCCAAGTTTTTTAGAAATACACACTACCCATCAATAAAAGAATGACGAGTGTCATTACAAATTCAAACATAAAGTTCAAATTAATACGTTTATGATGCCAGTCTGGTACATATTTACACAATACACCACATTATCGGTAGAGTAACAGAATTTATGCTTACCTGATAAATTTCTTTCTCTTACGGTGTATCCAGTCCACGGATTCATCCGCTCATCCCCTCAGGCTCCGCCCCCCCAGTCATTCGACCGACGGTTAGGAGAAAAAGGAGAACCATAGTGTGCAGTGGTGACTTCGTTTTCTGAAAAATAAATTTGAACCTGACTTAATTGCCAGGGCGGGCCGTGGACTGGATACACCGTAAGAGAAAGAAATTTATCAGGTAAGCATAAATTCTGTTTTCTCTTACATTGGTGTATCCAGTCCACGGATTCATCCTTACTTGTGGGAACCAATACCAAAGCTTTAGGACACGGATGAAGGGAGGGAACAAGTCAGGTAACCTAAACGGAAGGCACCACTACTTGCAAAACCTTTCTCCCAAAAAAAAAATAGCCTCCGAAGAAGCAAAAGTATCAAATTTGTAAAATTTGGCAACAGTATGCAGTGAAGACCAAGTCGCTGCTTTACAAACTGTTCAACAGAAGCCTCATTCTTGAAGGCCCATGTGGAAGCCACAGCTCTGGTGGAAAGAGCTGTAATTTGTTCAGGAGGCTGCTGTCCAGCAGTCTCATAAGTCAATCGGATAATGCTTTTCAGCCAAAAGGAAAGAGAGGAAGCGATAGCTTTTTGACCTCTCCTCTTACCAGAATAGACAACAAACAAGGATGACATGTGTCTGAAATCTTTAGTTGCTTTTAAATAGAATCTTAAAGCACGAACCACATCAAGATTGTGTAACAGCCGTTCCTTCTTAGAAACTGAATTAGGACACAGAGAAGGAACAATAATTTCCTGGTTAATATTCTTATTAGAAATCACTTTCGGAAGGAAACCAGGTTTTGTACGCAAAACAACCTTATCTGCATGTAACACCAGATAGGGTGAATTACACTGCAAAGCAGACAATTCTGTAACTGTTCGAGCAGAAGAAATAGTTACCAAAAACAAAACTTTCCAAGATAATCACTTAATATCTATGGAATGTAAAGGTTCAAACGGAACCCCTTGAAGGACAGAAAGAACTAAATTTAGACTCCATGGAGGAGCCACAGGTTTATAGACAGGCTTGATTCTGACTAAAGCCTATGCAAACGCTTGAACGTCTGGTACTTCCCCCAGACGCCTGTGAAACAGAATAGATAGAGCAGATATCTGTCCCTTTAAGGAACTAGCTGACAATCCTTTCTCCAATCCTTCTTGGAGAAATGACAAAATCCTAGGAATCCTAATCTTACTCCACGAGTAACCCTTGGAATCACACCAACAAAGATATTACCGCCATATCTTATGGTAAATGTTCCTGGTGACAGGTTTTCTAGCCTGGATCAAAGTATCTATAACTGATCCAGAGAACCCACGCTTAGATAGAATTAAGCATTCAATCTCCAAGCAGTCAGCTGCAGAGAACTAGATTTGGATGCTTGAATGGACCTTGAATTAGAAGATCCTGCCTCGATGGCAGTGTCTAAGGTGGAACAGATGACATGTCCATTAGGTCTGCATACCAAGTCCTGCGTGGCCACGCAGGCGCTATCAGAATTACCGAAACCTTCTCCTGTTTGATTATGGCTACCAGACGAGGGAGAAGGGGAAACGGTGGAAAAAACATAATTTATGTTAGCAAGAGTCCATGAGCTAGTGACGTATGGGATATACATTCCTACCAGGAGGGGCAAAGTTTCCCAAACCTTAAAATGCCTATAAATACACCCCTCACCACACCCACAATTCAGTTTAATGAATAGCCAAGAAGTGGGGTGATAAGGAATTGGAATAATTGTGCTTTATACAAAAAAATCATAACCACCACAAAAAAGGGCGGGCCTCATGGACTCTTGCTAATATGAAAGAAATGAATTTATCAGGTAAGTTCTTACATAAATTATGTTTTCTTTCATGTAATTAGCATGTCCATGAGCTAGTGACGTATGGGATAATGACTACCCAAGATGTGGATCTTTCCACGCAAGAGTCACTAGAGAGGGAGGGATAAAATAAAGACAGCCAATTCCTGCTGAAAATAATCCACACCCAAAATAAAGTTTAATGAAAAACATAAACAGAAGATTCAAACTGAAACCGCTGCCTGAAGTACTTTTCTACCAAAAACTGCTTCAGAAGAAGAAAATACATCAAAATGGTAGAATTTAGTAAATGTATGCAAAGAGGACCAAGTTGCTGCTTTGCAAATCTGATCAACCGAAGCTTCATTCCTAAACGCCCAGGAAGTAGAAACTGACCTAGTAGAATGAGCTGTAATCCTTTGAGGCGGAGTTTTACCCGACTCAACATAGGCATGATGAATTAAAGATTTCAACCAAGATGCCAAAGAAATGGCAGAAGCTTTCTGGCCTTTTCTAGAACTGGAAAAGATAACAAATAGACTAGAAGTCTTTCGGAAAGACTTAGTAGCTTCAACATAATATTTCAAAGCTCTAACAACATCCAAAGAATGCAACGATTTCTCCTTAGAATTCTTAGGATTAGGACATAATGAAAGAACCACAATTTCTCTACTAATGTTGTTGGAATTCACAACCTTAGGTAAAAATTCAAAAGAAGTTCGCAACACCGCCTTATCCTGATGAAAAATCAGAAAAGGAGACTCACAAGAAAGAGCAGATAATTCAGATACTCTTCTGGCAGAAGAGATTGCCAAAAGGAAAAAAACTTTCCAAGAAAGTAATTTAATGTCCAATGAATGCATGGGTTCAAAAGGAGGAGCTTGAAGAGCCCCAAGAACCAAATTCAAACTCCAAGGAGGAGAAATTGACTTAATGACAGGTTTTATACGAACCAAAGCTTGTACAAAACAATGAATATCAGGAAGATTAGCAATCTTTCTGTGAAAAAGAACAGAAAGAGCAGAGATTTGTCCTTTCAAAGAACTTGCGGATAAACTTTTATCTAAACCATCCTGAAGAAACTGTAAAATTCTCGGAATTCTAAAAGAATGCCAAGAAAAATGATGAGAAAGACACCAAGAAATATAAGTCTTCCAGACTCTATAATATATCTCTCTGGATACAGATTTACGAGCCTGTAACATAGTATTAATCACAGAGTCAGAGAAACCTCTTTGACCAAGAATCAAGCGTTCAATCTCCATACCTTTAAATTTAAGGATTTGAGATCCTGATGGAAAAAAGGACCTTGCGACAGAAGGTCTGGTCTTAGCGGAAGAGTCCACGGATGGCAAGAGGCCATCCGGACAAGATCCGCATACCAAAACCTGTGAGGCCATGCCGGAGCTACCAGCAGAACAAACGAGCATTCCTTCAGAATCTTGGAGATTACTCTTGGAAGAAGAACTAGAGGCGGAAAGATATAGGCAGGATGATACTTCCAAGGAAGTGATAATGCATCCACTGCTTCCGCCTGAGGATCCCGGGATCTGGACAGATACCTGGGAAGTTTCTTGTTTAGATGAGACGCCATCAGATCTATTTCTGGAAGCTCCCACATTTGAACAATCTGAAGAAATACCTCTGGGTGAAGAGACCATTCGCCCGGATGCAACGTTTGGCGACTGAGATAATCCGCTTCCCAATTGTCTATACCTGGGATATGAACCGCAGACATTAGACAGGAGCTGGATTCCGCCCAAACCAGAATTCGAGATACTTCTTTCATAGCCAGAGGACTGTGAGTCCCTCCTTGATGATTGATGTATGCCACAGTTGTGACATTGTCTGTCTGAAAACAAATGAACGATTCTCTCTTCAGAAGAGGCCAAGACTGAAGAGCTCTGAAAATTGCACGGAGTTCCAAAATATTGATCGGTAATCTCACCTCCTGAGATTCCCAAACTCCTTGTGCCGTCAGAGATCCCCACACAGCTCCCCAACCTGTAAGACTTGCATCTGTTGAAATTACAGTCCAGGTCGGAAGAACAAAAGAAGCCCCCTGAATTAAACGATGGTGATCTGTCCACCACGTTAGAGAGTGTCGTACAATCGGTTTTAAAGATATTAATTGAGATATCTTTGTGTAATCCCTGCACCATTGATTCAGCATACAGAGCTGAAGAGGTCGCATGTGAAAACGAGCAAAGGGGATCGCGTCCGATGCAGCAGTCATAAGACCTAGAATTTCCATGCATAAGGCTACCGAAGGGAATGATTGAAGGTTTCGACAAGCTGAAATCAATTTTAAACGTCTCTTGTCTGTCAAAGACAGAGTCATGGACACTGAATCTATCTGGAAACCCAGAAAGGTTACCCTTGTCTGAGGAATCAATGAACTTTTTTGTGAATTGATCCTCCAACCATGATCTTGAAGAAACAACACAAGTCGATTCGTATGAGATTCTGCTAAATGTAAAGACTGAGCAAGTACCAAGATATCGTCCAAATAAGGAAATACGACAATACCCTGTTCTCTGATTACAGACAGAAGGGCACCGAGAACCTTTGTAAAAATTCTTGGAGCTGTAGCTAGGCCAAACGGCAGAGCCACAAACTGGTAATGCTTGTCCAGAAAAGAGAATCTCAGGAACTGATAATGATCTGGATGAATCGGAATATGCAGATATGCATCCTGTAAATCTATTGTGGACATATAATGCCCTTGCTGAACAAAAGGCAAGATAGTCCTTACAGTTACCATTTTGAACGTTGGTATCCTTACATAACGATTCAATATTTTTAGATCCAGAACTGGTCTGAAGGAATTCTCCTTCTTTGGTACAATGAAGAGATTTGAATAAAACCCCAGCCCCTGTTCCAGAACTGGAACTGGCATAATTACTCCAGCCAACTCTAGATCTGAAACACATTTCAGAAATGCTTGAGCTTTCACTGGATTTACTGGGACACGGGAAAGAAAAAATCTCTTTGCAGGAGGTCTTATCTTGAAACCAATTCTGTACCCTTCTGAAACAATGTTCTGAATCCAAAGATTGTGAACAGAATTGATCCAAATTTCTTTGAAAAAAACGTAACCTGCCCCCTACGAGCTGAGCTGGAATGAGGGCCGCACCTTCATGTGGACTTAGAAGCTGGCTTTGCTTTTCTAGAAGGCTTGGATTTATTCCAGACTGGAGATGGTTTCCAAACTGAAACTGCTCCTGAGGATGAAGGATCAGGCTTTTGTTCTTTGTTGAAACGAAAGGAACGAAAACGATTATTAGCCCTGTTTTTACCCTTAGATTTTTTATCCTGTGGTAAAAAAGTTCCTTTTCCACCAGTAACAGTTGAGATAATAGAATCCAACTGAGAACCAAATAATTTGTTACCCTGGAAAGAAATGGAAAGTAGAGTCGATTTAGAAGACATATCAGCATTCCAAGTTTTAAGCCATAAAGCTCTTCTAGCTAAAATAGCTAGAGACATAAACCTGACATCAACTCTGATAATATCAAAAATGGCATCACATATAAAATTATTAGCATGTTGAAGAAGAATAATAATATTATGAGAATCATGATCTGTTACTTGTTGCGCTAAAGTTTCCAACCAAAAAGATGAAGCTGCAGCAACATCAGCCAATGATATAGCAGGTCTAAGAAGATTACCTGAACACAGGTAAGCTTTTCTTAGAAAGGATTCAATTTTCCTATCTAAAGGATCCTTAAACGAAGTACCATCTGACGTAGGAATAGTAGTACGTTTAGCAAGGGTAGAAATAGCCCCATCAACTTTAGGGATTTTGTCCCAAAATTCTAATCTGTCAGACGGCACAGGATATAATTGCTTAAAACGTTTAGAAGGAGTAAATGAATTACCCAAATTATTCCATTCTCTGGAAATTACTTCAGAAATAGCACCAGGAACAGGAAAAACTTCTGGAATAACCACAGGAGATTTAAAGACCTTATCTAAACGTTTAGATTTAGTATCAAGAGGACCAGAATCCTCAATTTCTAAAGCAATTAGTACTTCTTTAAGTAAAGAACGAATAAATTCCATTTTAAATAAATATGAAGATTTATCAGCATCAATCTCTGAGACAGAATCCTCTGAACCAGAAGAGTCATTAGAATCAGAATGATGATGTTCATTTAAAAATTCATCTGTATAAAGAGAAGTTTTAAAAGATTTTTTATGTTTACTAGAAGGAGGAATAACAGACATAGCCTTCTTGATGGATTCAGAAACAAAATCTCTTATGTTATCAGGAACATTCTGAACATTAGATGTTGATGGAACTGCAACAGGTAATGGTACATTACTAAAGGAAATATTATCTGCATTAACAAGTTTGTCATGACAATTAATACAAACAACAGCTGGAGGAATAGCTACCAAAAGTTTACAGCAGATACACTTAGCTTTGGTAGTTCCAGCACCAGACAGCGATTTTCCTGAAGTATCTTCTGACTCAGATGCAACGTGAGACATCTTGTAATATGTAAAAGAAAAAACAACATATAAAGCAAAATTGATCAAATTCCTTAAATGACAGTTTCAGGAATGGGAAAAAATGCCAAGGAACAAGCTTCTAGCAACCAGAAGCAAAGAAAAATGAGACTTAAATAATGTGGAGACAAAAGCGACGCCCATATTTTTTTAGCGCCAAATAAGACGCCCACATTATTTGGCGCCTAAATGCTTTTGGCGCCAAAAATGACGCCACGTCCGGAACGCCGACATTTTTGTCGCAAAAGAACGTCAAAAAATGACGCAACTTCCGGCGACACGTATGACGCCGGAAACAGAAAAGATTTTTTGCGCCAAAAAAGTCCGCGCCAAGAATGACGCAATAAAATGAAGCATTTTCAGCCCCCGCGAGACTAACAGCCCACAGGGAAAAAAGTCAAATTTTTAAGGTAAGAAAAATAATTGATTCAAGTGCATTATCCCAAATATGAAACTGACTGTCTGAAAATAAGGAATGTTGAACATCCTGAGTCAAGGCAAATAAATGTTTGAATACATATATTTAGAACTTTATTAAAAAAGTGCCCAACCATAGCTTAGAGTGTCACAGAAAATAAGATTTACTTACCCCAGGACACTCATCTACATGTTTGTAGAAAGCCAAACCAGTACTGAAACGAAAATCAGCAGAGGTAATGGTATATATATAAGAGTATATCGTCGATCTGAAAAGGGAGGTAAGAGATGAATCTCTACGACCGATAAAAGAGAACCTATGAAATAGACCCCGTAGAAGGAGATCACTGCATTCAAAATAGGCAATACTCTCCTCACATCCCTCTGACATTCACTGCACGCTGAGAGGAAAACCGGGCTCCAACCTGCTGCGGAGCGCATATCAACGTAGAATCTAGCACAAACTTACTTCACCACCTCCATAGGAGGCAACGTTTGTAAAACTGAATTGTGGGTGTGGTGAGGGGTTTATTTATAGGAATTTTAAGGTTTGGGAAACTTTGCCCCTCCTGGTAGGAATGTATATCCCATACGTCACTAGCTCATGGACTCTTGCTAATTACATGAAAGAAACATAAGCCAGATTGAAGGACCAAGGCGCTACTAGAGCATTTATCAATGCCGCCTTGGGGTCCCTGGACCTGGATCCGTAAAGAGAAAGTTTGGAGTTCTGACGGGACGCCATCAGATCCAACTCTGGAATACCCCATAGCTGGGTAAGCTGAGCAAAAACCTCCGGAAGGAGTTCCCACTCCTCCGGGTGAAAGGTCTGACGACTTAGAAAATCCGCCTCCCAGTTGTCAATTCCTGGGATGTGAATTGCAGATAGGTGGCAGGAGTGATCCTCCCCCCATTTGATGATCTTGGATACTTCCTTCATCGCTAGGGAACTCTTTGTTCCTCCCTGATGATTGATGTACGCTACAGTCGTGATGTTGTCCGACTGAAACCTGATGAACCTGGCCTCCGCTAGTTGAGGCTATGCCTGGAGCGTGTTGAATATCGCTCTCAGTTCCAAAATGTTTATCGGGAGAAGAGATTCTTCCCGAGACCATAGGCCCTGAGCTTTCAGGGAGTCCCAGACCGCACCCCAGCCTAACAGACTGGAATCGGTTGTGACAATGATCCACTCTGGTCTGCGGAAGTACATTCCCTGAGACAGGTGATCCTGAGACAACCACCAGAGAAGATAATCTCTGGTTTTCTCGTCCATTTGTATCTAAGGAGACAATCTGCATAATCCCCATTCCACAGTTTGAGCATGCACAGCTGCAGTGGTCTGAGATGAATTCTGGCAAAGGGAACAACGTCCATTGCCGCAAACCATTAACCCGATTACCTCCATGCACTGAGCCACAGAAGGCCGAGGAACAGAATGAAGAACTCGGCAAGTAATTAAAAGTTTTAACTTCCTGACCTCCGTCAGAAATATTTTCATCTCTACCGAGTCTATTAGCGTTCCCAGGAAGGGAACCCTTGTGAGAACTCTTTTCGACGTTCACCTTCCACCCGTGAGACCTTAGAAAGGCCAGAACTATTTCTGTATGAGCCTTGGCTCTTTGAAAAGACGACGCCAGAATTAATATGTCGTCCAGATAAGGTGCTACTGCAATGCCCTGCGGTCTTAGTACCGCTAGAATGGACCCTAGCACCTTTGTGAAAAATTCTTGTCCAGAAAGGCGAACCTTACAAACTGATGGTGATCTTTGTGGATAGAAATATGTAGATACGCATCCTTTAAATCCACGGTAGTCATATATTGATCTTCCTGGATCAATGGTAAGATTGTCCGAATGGTTTCCATTTTGAATGATGGAACTCTGAGGAATTTGTTTAGAATTTTTAAATCCAGGATTGGCCTGAAAGTTCCTTCCTTTTTGGGAACTACAAACAGGTTTGAGTAAAAACCCAGTCCTTGCTCTGCAGTTGGAACTGGGTGTATCACTCCCATCTTTAGAAGATCTTCTACACAGCGTAAGAACGCCTGTTTCTTTGTCTGGTCTGAAGACAAATGAGAAATGTGAAACCTTCCCCTTGGAGGAGAGTCTTCGAATTCTAGAAGATACCCTTGAGCAACAATTTCTAATGCCCAGGGATCTGGAACATCTCTTGCCCAAGCGTGAGCAAGAGAGAAAGTCTGCCCCCTACTAGATCCGGTCCCGGAGCGGGGGCTACCCTTTCATGCTGTCTTGGTAGCAGCAGCAGGCTTCTTGGCCTGTTTACCCTTGTTCCAGCCCTGCAAAGGCTTTTATGTTGCTTTGGGCTGGAAAACGTTACCCTCTTGCTTTGCGGTTGCAGAGGATGAAGCAGGTCCGCTCCTGAAGTTGCGAAAGGAGCGCAAATTAGCCTTAAAAGGTCTATCTTGTGGAAGGGCATGGCCCTTTCCTGATATTAAGAAATTTTGTTTTGGACGACACGTCAGCCGACCATGATTTGAGCCAGAGCGCTCTTCGCGCCACAATGGCAAAACCAGAATTTTTCGCCGCTAATTTAGTTAATTGTAAAGCGGCATCTGTAATGAAAGAATTAACCAGCTTTAGAGCATGAATTCTATCCATGACTTCGTCATATGAAGTCTCCCTCTGGAGCGACTCCTCCAGCGCCTCAACCAAAAAGCCGCCGAAGTAGTTACAGGAATAATGCAGGCAATTGGTTGAAGAATGATACCTTGTTGAACAAATATTTTCTTTAGTAACCCTTCTAGTTTGTTATCCATAGAATCTTTGAAAACACAACTGTCTTCTATTGGTATAGTTGTGCGCTTAGCTAGTGTTGAAACTGCTCCCTCTACCTTAGGGACCGCCTGCCACGCGTCCCGCCTGGGGTCAGTTATGGGGAACATTTTCTTAAAGATAGGGGGGGGGAACAAAAGGTACGCCTGGTCTCTCCCACTCCCTAGTCACAATATCCGCCACCCTCTTAGGGATCGGAAACGCATCAGTGTATACAGGGACTTCTAAAAACTTGTCCATTTTACACAATTTTTCTGGGACCACCATAGGGTCACAATCTACCAGCGTAGCTAAAACCTCCTTAAGAAGTATGCGGAGGTGTTCCAGCTTAAATTTAAACGCTAAGAAATCTGATTCTGCCCGCTGAGAAATTTTACCTGCGTCACAAATTTCTCCCTCAGACAGTACATCCCTCACCGCCACGTCAGAGGGTTGTGAGGGTACAACAGATAAATTATCCAAAACTTCTGATTGCTCATCCTCTGTTCTTAAAACTGAGCTATCATGCTTTTAGGAAAAACAGGCAGTTTGGATAGAAATGCTAATTGTTGCAATGTAATAGGGGCCAATGCGCTAGAGGTACAAGGCATCGCTTGCGCGGGCGTAACTGGTGTCGACACATGGGGAGAGGAAGGAGGGCTATCCTCATTACCTTCCGTTAAAGAATCATCTTGGACCACATTTTTAAGTGTCACTGCATGGTCTTTAAAATGATTGGATATGTTAGCACACTTTAAACACAAATGTAAAAAGGGGGGACCACCATGGCTTTTAAACACAGAAAACAAGGTCTATCTGTAGTCTCAGACATGTTAAACAGACTTAGACAGCACTCAAATACAGTAAAATACAATTTTTGAATAAACAGTACTGTGCCTTTAAATAATAAAAAGCGCATACTTTTTTACTAAACCTCCAAAAATCATCCAATCTTTATGAAATTTTCACCATATGATCCTAATGCATTGAAATGATTGCACAGTAAATTTCAAGTCAATTAACCCCCTACTGCCCAAACCGGAGCAAATTAACCATGCCACAGCCTTTGCTGTGTCCTACCTTCCTTGGGGATTAGTTTTGATCGAAAATAAACCTCTCTGAAGTCCTCAAGTAATCTTTGGACCCTTCACATGTATCTTCATGAAGCTGTTTGTAAAATCAACTGCGCAACTGAGGCGCGAAATTCAGGCCCCCTCCATCTTCCCTCAGGAGTTTGTGGGGCCTTCCCAAGCCAAAATAGGTGTCTAAATATATGCCATGCGGAATAAAACCCCAAAAAGTGTTTTTAAATGTAATATAAAACTTGTATAATGTCAGATTATCTTACAAAATAATCGATTGCCCCTTAACAGTGTCCACCAGTGTTTTGAGCCCTTACAAATAAGCCTTCCTTCTATACTAAGTCTCAGAATATGGCTTACCTTTCCCACATGGGGATTCTGTCAGTCTTCTAGCATTACTAAGTCTTGACTAGAAAAAATGACTGAAACATACCTTAAAGCAGTTAAGCCTGCAAACTGTTCCCCCCAACTGAAGTTTTCCTGTACTCAACAGTCCTGCGTGGGAACAGCAATGGATTTTAGTTACAAGGTGCTAAAATCATTTTCCTCTCAGCAGAATCTTCATTTTCTGCCTCAGAGTAAATAGTACAAACCGGCACTATTTTAAAATAACAAACTTTTGATTGAAGAAATATAAAACTACAAACTAACACCACATTCCCTTTACACTCCCGTGGAGATGCTACTTGTTAGAGCGGCAAAGAGAATGACTGGGGGGGCGGAGCCTGAGGGGAGCTATATGGACAGCTCTGCTGTGTGCTCTCTTTGCCACTTCCTATAGGGATTGAGAATATCCCACAAGTAAGGATGAATCCGTGGACTGGATACACCAATGTAAGAGAAATATAGGTATTTATTTCTATTAAATCACGTTAAAATTTGGGGAGTGAACAAACTCCAAATTTGTCCAATCCGTGTATCGGCATTTGATTGACAGCTTTCATGACCAATCCCGCAAATGCATTATGATAGGTCGCTTAATCAGCCAATCCGATTACAGCTAAGGGTATAAAAGTTTGACGAGAAGCTTTTAAGATTGCCCTTTGATACAGCCACCCAGTGAAATGCGTCAGTGGCGTTCCTGTCCCCCTTCTCCCCCTTTTTCTTTTTTAAACGCGCTATGCTTGTATTTTTGCACTAAAATGATAACAAAAAATGGTATTTATAGGTATCCTTGAATTTATATGGGGCATCCCATACTAACATTTGCTCTTTATTTAATTGTACCTCTTACCTTCTTACCTTTTCCCCATGATAATGGTATTCTAAGGTATAGATAACGGTATTTAAAAGGTACAGTTTTCTGGTATTTCCAGACTAATACTCTGTTAAGGTAATTAAAAAGGTATAAGATTGGTCTCTTCTGAGCCCTCATTTATCCAGACGTTTCATAATAACGGTATTAACAGGTATAACTGGTATTAATAGGTATTTCCAGAACAATTATTTGCAACCACGGTAATTAAAAGGTAAAGACATTGGTCTCTTCGGAGTTACTATTTGCCCTGGACAACCACTACAACGGTATTAATAGGTATATCCAGTATTTCTAGAAAAGTTATTTACCTATTACGGTATTACAAGGTATAGACATCAGTCTCTTCCTAGTCATCTGTTCAGGCGATTATTACTACGGTATTAATAGGTATATCTGGTATTTCCAGATAGGTTATTTACTGACCTTGGTAATTAAAAGGTATAGACATTGGTCTCTTTTGAGCCATTACTTGCTGAGCCCAATTTAAGCGAACAGTATTAATAGGTATATCTGGTATTTCCAGAAAATTTGCCAATAAATTTGACACCTATATACTTTGTGCCACAGTACAGATTATTCCTAGCCCTACAGTTGTCGTCTCTGAACCACAATCTGGTAAATATAACCACTATTAACAGGTACATCTGGTATTCTCAGAAAGTTCATCTGTTTATAATCTGGCACAGAGTATTAATGCCATAGCATCTGACCATCACTCTTAATTCAAAAGTACGAACATCATGCCAAGCCCATGTCTATGTTTTCACAGAAACAGTATTAATAGGTATTCCAATAGATCTTAGTATTCTTATTTGTTTGCAGTACACTGTGATTGGCTTGCTTTTAAGATTATTCCAACCCCTTTATTTCACCCAAAATAAGATATTTATATGGTCAATAATTTAATAATGGAACCCAAGGCAAAGGTATGGGCAATGGTCTCTTTTGAATCATAATGAGGTGAGCACTATTTCAGTAAAAGGTATTAATAGGTATATATACCATTTTTCGGTAAGGTTATTTGTCCACATTTGGGCATCTCTATACAAGAGGTACAATACTGACCCCTCTTAATTATATAGTCGTATCTTCTGAACTACAATCTGGTAGACACTATTGTAGCCAACGGTATTAATAGATATATCTGGTATCTCCGGAAAGATTATCTGCCAATAATTTGGCACTCCAGCGTATTTATAGCCATTATACGATATCTATACCTCAATAATTACAGAGTCAAACAAGAATCCCAAGCAACCTCACTTACAGAGAATATTTAAAGCCACGGATTCCATACTCTGTCATAATTAATTTCCTATACAAGCATATGCATATTTCAAAAGTGTGTAATTCTTTTTTTCCTTTTAGCTAATTTAATAAAGGTTAAGTTTTATTTATTTCTCCTGCCTTATACCACCATATTTATTCTAATACAATATGACCACGTTATGCGTGCTATATTTGTACTCTTTTTTCAGATCTTTACTGATGAGTCTCTATGCTCAGACTTGCACACAGCATAGGAAAAAATATACAATGCTGTGGTACCATTAGTTAGATCACAAGTTTGTTAAAATGATTTTTAAGACACCTTTGCTAATTTAATAGTAAACAACAAATGGCGCTAAATGTAGTTTTTATAAATACATTTTTATAAATTAATTATAAATGGTGGCACAGGAGCGGGGGGACGGCATTGCAAAAGAAACCTCTTCTGCAATGTTAAATTTTCCCCAAACGATTGAACGTCACAAGTGGCGATTGCATGCGGAAAGGTTCCCTGCTTGTGAACCTGTTTGCCTTCAGGAATAGTAAATCCCATTATTGCATTACTTAAGTTACTGCACTTGTTATTTAGCAAGCTGTTAGTTGTATAATGATTTGTATTATGTTTTTTGTCATTTGAAATAAACAGATTGCTACTCTTTTCCGCTTATATTTTCCTTTACACAGTAATCATGTGTATTGTTTTCCTCATTTCATATACAGCATTAACAATTAATAAGGCACAGAGATTATCTTCCTCATAATAATTTATGTATTGCCAATACTGATAAAATATCAGCCAATGACATTGTTCCGATAGCTACATTTTACACTACAATGTACTGTATATAAACAAGTCGCTGAGCTGTACTTACAATTAAGTTGATGACAGCTAAGATAAACAGGAGGACAATGACACAAATTGCTAAGTTTCCTTTCCGACCTCGTAAACCAGTTTTATGCAGTCTGTCTTCATCAATGGGAATATAACCGGCTTTAAAATTACTATTATGTTCCTTGTTTACATTTCTGCGCTCAACAGCTTTTTCCCGCATTGACTTCTTGATGGGGCCATTGGAACTCTGCAAAAATTAGATAATAGGAAATAATCATAAAGACAGAGAGGATAGCAGCCAGGAATTAACTTAATTTTATCATTTCATAATTGTTAGAGAGTATGTCCAGTAGCATTATTTAAAGGGACCATATATTTAAAAATAAATTTGCTTCATTCTCGTATCCTTTGTTGAAGAACATACCTAGGTAGACTCAGGAGCCACAATGCACTGCTGTGAGCTAGTTAGTGATTGGCTACTCATATATGCCTCATGATTGGCTCACCAGATGTGTTTAGCTAGCTCACAGCAGTGTATTGTTGCTCTAGAGCCTACTCTTCAACAAAGGATACCAAAACAACAAAGCAAATTTGATCATTGGAAAGTTGTTTAACATTGTTTGTTCTATCTGAATCACAAACATTTCATTTTGTCGTTACTGTCCCTTTAAAAGACTGCATTTTTAGGCTGATAATTTTCTAACATGCCTTACATTTTTGATATTGAGCTGAAGACAACAGGAACCAGGGTTCTTACACCTGTGTCACAAACATATCAATTTCCCAATGTTATTGTCTGAGATGATTGAAACAAGTGAAAAAAAGGATCTAAAACAGACTGCACGCACAGGTATCCCACTGCATGCACATTTGTATCCCACTGCATGCACATTTGTATCCCACTGCAAGCACATTTGTATCCCACTTTATACAAACTTACAGATTCCTAACTTTTAAGAACAGATAGCACAATGAAAGTTGTCACTAAGAAGCTGAATAATAGAAAATATAAACTAACACCAAAACAAACCAACTGTGTGTGTGAAAATCACCATTTAAAGGGACATAATACTCATATGCTAAATCACTTGAAACTGATGCAGTATAACAGTAAAAAGCTGACAAAAGCATCTCTATGTAAAAAAGGAAGATATTTTACCACACAATTTCCTCAGCTCAGCAGAGTAAGTTCTGTGTAAAAAGTTATACTCAGTTACTGCCCAGCTGCAGGTTTAAAAAAAAAGAATGAAGAGATTAACAGCAGCCAATCAGCATCAACAGTGCTGAGGTCATGAACTCTTTTAAAGTGATCTCATGAGATTTCACTTAACTCTCATGAGATTTCATTGTAAACTTCCTTACACTGAATAGAGAAATAAGATGAGTGTGCACAAAAGTTCGCTCCTTCCGCTGTCCCGGAACAGACATACTGATTTGCTGCTTAGAAGTCCTTTACAATGGGATGTGGCTACTGAGGAACTTTTGAGGTAAAATATCTTTCTTTTTTACATAGAGATGTTCAGGAGATATTTTATAGTCAGCTTTTTACAGTTATACTGCATCAGTTTCAAGTATTTAAATATTTGGGTATTATGGCCCTTTAAGCAACTAATAAATTAATAACTACAAAATGGGGAAGAAATATGATGGGGGGAACAAGTGAAATGTTATACATACACACCAAGCATAAACACCCACATGCCAACAACTATACAAATTACTAGTGTTAAAGCCTGTGTACACGGGCCAGCGCAGGGTATTGTGGGGAAAGTAGTGCAGTACCTAAAAACTCCATTATCATTTTTTTTTTTTTTTTTATTCATTTTTTTCTGTAGTGGTCCCATCCCATCTATCTGGAGCAATGTAACATTAAAGGGATAGTCTAGTCAAAATTCAACTTTCATGATACAGATAGAGCATGCAATTTTAAGCAAATTTCTAATTTACTCCTATTATAAATGTTTCTTTGTTCTCTTGCTATCTTTATTTGAAAAAGCAAGAAAGCATAGGAACCAGCTCATTTTAGGTTCAGCACCTGGGGCGAGATTACATATGTGGCACAGGCTTCAGCGTAACTGCTGAAACCTGCGCCGCCTGTAATTTCACCTCGCACATCGGGGTATCACATATGAGGCGCCGGCAGTTCATAAAGTGCCGTAAGTCTGATAAACTAGCGATGTCCAGAAATGAGCGTAAATGCACATTTCTGGATTTGCCAGTGATTTACTGCACTTTAGAAACTGCTGGCGCCTAAGAAAATAAAAAAAAATGTCAAAATGTCCCGTAAAAGTTTAACACGCCTCCCAATAATAAACCTGACACGTAAAACCCCTATATCCGCCATCAAACCTAGTATTAACCCTTAAACCGACAACCCCCCATAACGCAATATGCCTAAACTATTAACCCCTAATCTGCCATTCACCCACATCGCGATCTACCTAATTAAAGTATTAACCCCTAAATCCGCCAACATCGCAAACTACCTAATAAATGTATTAACCCCTAATCCGCCATTCACCCACATCGCAAAGTCCCTACTAAAACTATTAACCCCTAATCCAACATTAACCCACATCGTAACAAACATTATAAATCAATTAACCCCTAATCTGCCAAACCCACACAACATAATAATCCTAATAAAACTATTAACCCCTAAACCGCCAAACCCACAGAATGCAAATAACTAATTAAATTACTAAACCCCCTAACCTAACACTCCCTATATTAACCCCAATTACCTAAATTAAAAAATACTAAATTACAAACAATTAAAATAAAAAAACTAACATTGCTTAAAAATAAATAAAATAAAAATTAAATTATTCCAAGATTACAAAAAATAAAAAATTCTAACATTACATAAAATAATAAACCAAATTATCAAAAATTAAACGTAATCCCTATGAAAATAAAAAAGCCCCCCCCAAAATAAAAACACCCTATAATCTAATGCTAATCTACCAATAGCCCATAAGAGGGCCTTTTGTAGGGCATTGCCCTAAATTAAACAGCTCTTTTACCTTAAAACAGTAACAGTAAAAACCCCCACCCACCAAACCCCTAAAATAAAAAAAACCTAACTAAAAAAAAGCACATAAAATGCCCCTTTAGTTGCAATGGGTAGTTTAGGATTTTTAAGTGTTAGGTTATTTTATTTTGGAGGTTTGGTGGGTGAGGGGTTTTACTGTTAGGGGGGGACTTAGTATTTTTTAAGGCAAAAGAGCTGTTTAAAGTGAATGTAAATTTTGATGCTAATGTGCCCGTTTTTTAAATATTTGATTAAAAACAGGGGCACTTTAAGTCATCAAAATTTACATTTCACTTGTGAAAAAATACTTACCTTTTAAACCTGACAGCCGCTCCAGCTTCCCCCGGTCGTCGCAAGCCATTTCTGATGTCAGAAATGATGGATCGGTCATCCTCCAATCACGGCTTCCCCTCCGGGGGAATAAGTGTCTGATTCAATGCCGTGATTGGAGAAAGACGGATTCCTCATTTTAGACCCAGGAAGAGACTTTGCGACGGACGGAGGAAGCTGGAGCGGCTGTCAAGATTAAAAGGTAAGCATTTTTTTCACAACAGGAGTGAAATATAAATTTTGATGAATTAGAGTGCCCCTGTTTTTAACCGGTCACTTTAGCATCAAAATTTACATTCACTTTAACTTAAGGCAATGCCCTACAAAAGGCCCTTTTAAGGGCTATTGGTAGTTTAGCATTAGATTAGGGGGTATTTTTATTTTGGGGGGGCTTTTTTATTATCATAGGGATTAGGATTATTTTTTTATTTTTGATAATTTGGTTTATTATTTAATGTAATGTTAGATTTTTTTATTTTTTGTAATCTTAGATTAATTTAATCTTAGTTTTTTTTTATTTTGAAGTAATGTTAGCTTTTTTATTTACATTTTTTGTAATTTAGTATTTTTGAATTTAGTTAATTGGGGTTAATTTAGGGGGCTTAGTAATTTAGTTATTTGCATTGTGTGGGTTTGGCGGATTAGGGGTTAATAGATTAATTAGGTTTTTTTGCGATTTGGGTTAATGGCGGATTAGGGTTAATAGGTTAATTAAGTTTATTGCGTTGGTGGGGGATGGCGATAGAGGGATTAATTGTTTTAATAGGTACTTTGCTATATGGGTAAATGGCGGATTAGGGGTTAATAGTTTATTAAGGTATATTGCGTTGTGGGGTGATGGCAGTTTATGGGTTAATCACTTTATTAGGTATTTAGCGTTGTGGGGGTTGGCGGATTAGGGGTTAATAGATTAATTAGATGCTCTGCGATGTGTGGGTTGGCGGATTAGGGGTTAATATAGTTTATTAGTTATTGCATTGTGGGGGGATGACGGTTGACAGGTAGATAGATATTGCGCATGCGTTAGGTGTTAGTTACTTTTTTCAGGGGGCTACGGTGCTCACATATTCAGCGCAAGTCTTGTGTGGCAAGGTGAAAATGGGATAAAATTTCTCCATTTTCGCAGCGTAAGTCCTTGCGCTGAATATGTGATACCGATTTGCGACGCGGTTCTATGTTAGTTTATGGGAGTAAAAATTGCGGGCGATGGGTGAAATATACGTGCCGCATTTATATGTGGCGCTGTATATGTGATGTAAAAAGATTTTGCAGGCGACGCTGCATATGTAGTCTTGCCCCTGGGTAGCACTTTCTAATTGGTGTCTTAATGTGGCCACAAATCAGCAAGTGCTACCCAGGTACTGAACCAAAAATGAGCCAGCTCCTAAGCTTACATTCAAATAAAGATAGCAAGAGAACAAAGAAAAATTGATAATAGGAGTAAATTAGAAAGTTGCTTAAAATTGCATGCTCTATCTGAATCATAAAAACAAAATTTATGCTTACCTGATAAATTTCTTTCTTTTGCGATATACCGAGTCCACGGATTCATCCTAACTTGTGGGATATTGTCCTTCTTGACAGGAAGTAGCAAAGAGAGCACCACAGCAGAGCTGTCTATATAGCTCCCCCCCTTAACTCCACCCCCCCCCAGTCATTCGACCGAAGGCCAAGGAAGAAAAGGAGAAACTATAAGGTGCAGAGGTGACTGAAGTTTACATAAAAAAAAATAAAAAAAATACTATCTGTCTTGAATAGAAGGGGCGGGCCGTGGACTTGGTACATCGCAAAATTTCAGGTAAGAATAAATTTTGTTTTCTTTTGCAAGATGTACCAAGTCCACGGATTCATCCATCCCAGGTGCTATCAAAATCACAGAAGCTCTCTCCTGTTTGATTCTGGCAATCAGACGCGGAAGGAGAGGGAAAGGTGGAAACACATAAGCCAGGTTGAACGACCAGGGTACTGCTAGAGCATCTATCAGTACTGCCTGAGGGTCCCTGGACCTGGATCTGTAACAAGGAAGTTTGGCGTTCTGATGAGACGCCATCAGATCCAATTCTGGTGTGCCCCATAGCTGAACCAGTTGAGTAAACACCTCTGGATGGAGCTCCCACTCCCCAGGATGAAAAGTCTGACGACTTAGAAAATCTGCCTCCCAGTTCTCTACCCCTGGGATATAGATCGCTGATAGATGGCAAGAGTGAGTCTCTGCCCATCGGATTATCCTGGAAACTTCTATCATCGCCAAGGAACTCCTTGTTCCCCCCTGATGATTGATATAAGCTACAGTCGTGATGTTGTCCGACTGAAACCTGATGAATCTGGCCGAAGCCAGCTGAGGCCACGCCTGAAGAGCATTGAATATCACTCTTAATTCCAGAATATTTATCGGTAGGAGGGCCTCCTCCTGAGTCCACAAACCCTGTGCTTTCAGGGAATTCCAGACTGCACCCCAGCCCAGTAGGCTGGCGTTCGTCGTCACAATAACCCACGCTGGCCTGCGGAAACATATTTCCCTGGACAGGTGATCCTGTGACAACCACCAGAGAAGAGGAGTCTCTGGTCTCTTGATCCAGATTTATCTGAGGAGATAAATCTGCATAATCCCCATTCCACTGTTTGAGCATGCATAGTTGCAGTGGTCTGAGATGCAAGCGAGCAAACGGAACTATGTCCATTGCCGCTACCATAAATCCGATTACCTCCATACACTGAGCCACTGACGGCAGACGAATGGAATGGAGAGCTCGGCAGGTGGTTAAAATCTTTGATTTCCTGACCTCCATCAGAAAAATTTTCATGTCCACCAAATCTATCAGAGTTCCCAGGAATGGAACTCTTGTGAGAGGAATAAGAGAACTCTTTTTCACGTTCACCTTCCACCCATGAGATCTTAGAAAAGGCCAACACTAGGTCCGTGTGAGACTTGGCAAGTTGGAAAGTCGACGCTTGAATTAAGATGTCGTCTAGATAAGGCGCCACTGCTATGCCCCGCGGCCTTAGAACCGCCCGAAGGGACCCTAGCAACTTTGTGAAGATTCTTGGCGCCGTGGCCAACCCGAAGGGAAGAGCCACAAACTGGTAATGCCTGTCCAGAAAGGCAACCTGAGGAACTGGTGATGATCTTTGTGGATAGGAATGTGTAGATACGCATCCTTTAGATCCACGGTAGTCATATATTGACCCTCCTGGATCATTGGTAAAATAGTCTGAATGGTCTCCATCTTGAAGGATGGAACTCTTAGGAATTGGTTTAGGAACTGGGCAAATCACTCCCATGGTAAAAATGTCTTCTACACAGCGTAAGAACGCCTCTCTTTTTGTCTGGTTTACAGACAATTGAGAAAGATGGAATCTCCCCCTTGGAGGAGAATCTTTGAAATCTAGGAGATATCCCTGGGTTACAATTTCTACAGCCCAGGAGTCCTGAACGTCTCTTGCCCAGGCCTGAGCAAAGAGAGAGAGTCTGCCCCCTACTAGATCCGGTCCCGGATCGGGGGCTACCCCTTCATGCTGTCTTAGTGGCAGCAGCAGTTTTTTTTGGCCTGTTTACCCTTGTTCCAAGCCTGGTTAGGTCTACAGGTTGGCTTGGATTGAGCAAAGTTCCCCTCTTGCTTTGCAGCAGGGGAAGAGGAAGCGGGACCACCCTTGAAGTTTCGAAAGGAATGAAAATTATTTTGTTTGGTCCTTGCCTTATTTGACTTATCTTGAGGGAGGGCATGACCCTTCCCTCCAGTGATGTCTGAAATGATCTCTTTCAGTGCAGGCCCGAATAGGGTCTTACCTTTGAAAGGGATGGTCAAAAGCTTAGATTTACATGACACATCAGCCGACCAGGACTTAAGCCATAACGCTCTACGCGCTAAAATGGCAAAACCTGAATTCTTCGCCGCTAATTTAGCAAGATGAAAAGCGGCGTCTGTAATAAAAGAATTAGCCAACTTAAGAGTCTTAATTCTGTCCAGAATATCATCTAGTGGGGTCTCCATCTGAAGAGCCTCAAACCAAAAGGCAGCTGCAGTGGTTACAGGAAAAATGCACGCTATAGGTTGAAGAAGAAAACCTTGATGAACAAAAATTTTCTTTAGGAGACCCTCTAATTTTTTATCCATAGGATCAATGAAAGCACAACTGTCTTCAATAGGTATAGTTGTACGCTTAGCCAGAGTAGAAATAGCTCCCTCCACCTTAGGGACCGTCTGCCATGAGTCCTTTATGGTGTCAGATATGGGAAACATTTTCTTAAAAACAGGAAGGGGAGCGAACGGAATACCTGGTCTATCCCACTCCTTAGTAACAATGTCCGAAATCCTCTTAGGGACCGGAAAAAACATCAGTGTAAACGGGAACCTCTAAATATTTGTCCATTTTAAACAATTTCTCTGGAACTACAATAGGGTCACAATCATCCAGAGTCGCTAAAACCTCCCTGAGCAATAAACGGAGGTGTTCTAGCTTAAATTTAAATGCCGTCATATTTGAATCAGTCTGAGGGAACATCTTTCCTGAATCTGAAACCTCTCCCTCAGATAGCAAATCCCTCATCCCTACTTCAGAACATTGTGAGGGAATATCGGATACGGCTACTAAAGCGTCAGAAGGCTCAGCATTTGATCTTAACCCAGAGCTACTGCGCTTCCCTTGCAACCCTGGCAACTTAGATAAAACCTCTGTGAGGGTAGTATTCATAACTGAGGCCATATCTTGCAAGGTGAAAGAATTAGACTCACTAGAAGTACTTGGCGTCGCTTGTGCGGGCGTTACTGGTTGTGACACTTGGGGAGAACTAGATGGCAAAACCTGATTACCTTCTGTCAGAGAATCATCTAATGCCAAACCTTTATAAGTCAAAATATGCTGTTTGCAATTTATAGACATATCAGTACAAGTGGGACACATTCTAAGAGGGGGTTCCACAATGGCTTCTAAACAAATTGAGCAATGAGTTTCCTCAATGTCAGACATGTTTAACAGGCTAGTAATGAGGCAAGCAAGCTTGGAAAACACTTTATTTAATGGGGAAAAAAAATACAATTTGCAAAAACGGTACTGTGCCTTTAAGAGAAAAAAAGGCATACACAAACTGCAAAACTGCTTAAAATAACTCCAAACTTTCTGAAATGTTTACAGTATACCTCTCAAGCTTTAGTAAGATTGCACCACAAATATTAAGGTAATTAACCCTTAAATGAGAAAACCGGATTAAAAAGAGTCAAAAACCCGGTAAAACCCTTGTCAGTACCCTGCCAAAGCTCTGCTGTGGCGCCTA